>NW_027507718.1:530145333-530147833 GCF_037356315.1 Lithobates pipiens | reverse complement strand
GCCTATGTTGGCTGGTTTCCCGGGCTAGGCTGAGCAGTAGACAAAGGCACTGCAAAAGTTCAGGCATAGCATAAAGGCACCTTGACTGTGACAAGAAGACGATGGGAAATCGGGCCTGCTACCTAAAGCTTGGGCTCGTCCGGGATTTGAACCCGGGACCTCTCGCACCCGAAGCGAGAATCATACCCCTAGACCAACGAGCCGAGAATGTCACATTTTTGGAGATTATTTTTTTTCCCCAAAAAAGAGCCTTCTCTTCCCCAAACGTCTTCTTCCTTGGATGAAAGGAGTTTGCAATCTTTGCCTATTTTGAAAATATCAAACTCCAAGGGGAAATGATGTCAGGGCAAAAGCACCTCCTTTCCACCAGTAGGGTCTGGAAAGTAACTCAAGGTCTTGTGGCTTGGACCTCCTGTAACCAAAGGTGGATAAACACCTTTGAAGGAGCAGAACCCAAGAGCCACCTCTCAGAAGAGACGTTTCCAGCACTTTGGAGATGCAAGAGCTGTTAGGCACTTTTGTGCGTTGCAAGCACAGTTGCCTGCATGGATTAACCACTTGCCGACCGCCGCACGACGATATACGTCGGCAGAATGGCACGGGCAGGCATATGGGCGTATATATAAGTCCCTGCCTGCCCGCGGGTGGGGGGCCCGATCGGGCCCCCCCCCGGTGCCTGCGGCGGTCGGCATTTCTTCGAGAGCGATCCGGGATGAGGGGGCGGCCATTCATTCATGGCCACCCCCTCGCGATCGCTCTCGACGAATGGAAATCCCCCGTGACATCACTTCCTCTCCTGTAATGTAAACACAGGAGAGGAAGTGATGTATTCTCTCCTCCGTGTCGGTATTTTCCGTTCCGACACGGAGGAGAGCGGATCGGTGAGTTGCACCAACACTCTACACACACAGTAGAACATGCCAGGCACACTCACACCCCCCCTTTACCCCCCGATCACCCCCCCAATTACCCCTGCCCCCCAGTCACAGTGACACCAATGTCATTTTTTTTTTTTTTTTTTTTTTTTTTTTGCATTGGTGTCATTTGTGACTGTAATAACTGTTAGGGCAGTTAGAGTTAGCCCCCTTTAGTTCTAATGTACCCCCCTAACCCCCCCAATAAAGGTTTAACCCCGTGATCACCCCCCGTCGCCAGTGTCACTAAGGCTGGGTTCACATTGCAGCGGTTTATGAGAACGAATGTGATTCGCACCGCACTGCAGTGCAAATCACATCCGATCTCTGTGCGATTCGAGTTCAGCCATTCGCCGCACCCGCCGCACCCGCCACACCCGCCGCACCCGCCGCAAATTCGCACGGGACCCTTTTTTTGGCCCGCAGCAGAATCGGATCGCATGGGTGTTCACACCATGCGATCCGAGTTTGCAGATCGCACTGCGATATGCGAACTGATCTGGGGGTGTCAGTAACATTTCACTGACACTCCCAGCAGTTCGCATAGGGCAGTGTGAACTGCCGCCGGGAGGCATGCGATGCGGGAACCCGCCGCGGATTCGCGGCGTTTCCGCATCGCTCCAGTGTGAACCCAGCCTAATAAGCGATCATTTTTCTGATCGCCGTATTAGTGTCACAGGTGACGCTAGTTAGGCAGGTAGGTATTTAGGTTCGCCGCAGCTTTTTATAGCGCCAGGGACCCCCATATACTACCGCATAAAGCCCCCTGATTGCCCCCTAGTTAACCCTTTCACCAGTGATCACCATATAACTGTTACAGGTGACGCTGGTTGGTTAGTTATTTTTTTATAGTTTCAGGGCACCCGCCATTTATTACCTAATAAAGGTTTAACCCCCTGATCACCCGGCGGGTGTCATTTGTGACTAATAACTGTTAGGGCAGTTAGGGTTAGCCCCCTTTAGTTCTAAGGTACCCCCCTAACCCCCCCAATAAAGGTTTAACCCCGTGATCACCCCCCGTCGCCAGTGTCACTAAGGCTGGGTTCAGATTGCAGCGGTTTGAGAACGGATGTGATTCGCACCGCACTGCAGTGCAAATCACATCCGATCTCTGTGCGATTCGAGTTCAGCCATTCGCCGCACCCGCCGCACCCGCCACACCCGCCGCACCCGCCGCAAATTCGCACGGGACCCTTTTTTTGGCCCGCAGCAGAATCGGATCGCATGGGTGTTCACACCATGCGATCCGAGTTTGCAGATCGCACTGCGATATGCGAACTGATCTGGGGGTGTCAGTAACATTTCACTGACACTCCCAGCAGTTCGCATAGGGCAGTGTGAACTGCCGCCGGGAGGCATGCGATGCGGGAACCCGCCGCGCATTCGTGGCGTTCCCGCATCGCTCCAGTGTGAACCCAGCCTAATAAGCGATCGTTTTTCTGATCGCTGTATTAGTGTCACAGGTGACGCTAGTTAG
Source organism: Lithobates pipiens (assembly GCF_037356315.1). Taxonomy (NCBI): domain Eukaryota; kingdom Metazoa; phylum Chordata; class Amphibia; order Anura; family Ranidae; genus Lithobates; species Lithobates pipiens. Next base: position 530,145,442 of record NW_027507718.1, on the reverse strand, counting down.
GCAGGTAGGTATTTAGGTTCGCCGCAGCTTTTTATAGCGCCAGGGACCCCCATATACTACCGCATAAAGCCCCCTGATTGCCCCCTAGTTAACCCTTTCACCAGTGATC
>NW_027507718.1:529772171-530002171 GCF_037356315.1 Lithobates pipiens | reverse complement strand
TAGATGTTGTTAGCAGAGTGTCTTCTAGCACTCAACAAAGTAGAGTCACTCTGGAGCAACTCTAGAGTGACCTTGGTTCTCTAGCCATCCCTTTCAAGTGCCATGCTTGCAGCCCCGGTCTGCGTATGTTCAGAGGCAAATTGACTTGAAGGCGAAGTGAATGTCCAGGGGAAGCCAAGGCCTTTGGTGGCCAATTTGGGGGAAATGGCTATGACTACCATGTTCTCTCTCGACAGCCTCAAGAGCAATCTCATGAGAGATGTTGGGGAAATATATCGGTTAGATTGCAGTTCCAGGGAGAGACCAGAGCGTCTATCCCCTTTGGCTGGGGGCGCGGGCAAATGGCGTCATCAAGAGCGTCCTCGGTAAATAAAAGCAGCACAGGGCGGCCGCTCTCGCCACATAGGTACGCGGTGGATGCTTCAGGCAATGCGGCATGGATCCCTGCCTAAGCAAGCAAGAGGGGTACAAAAAAACAAAAACTATCCTAAAATGGAGACAAAAGGAGCCAAGAAAGAATGAGCAAAGACAAAGGTAAAAGGAGAGACAGAAATAAAGGGGAAGGCAACCTTGTGTGGTGTAATATAGGTATGCAATGGAAACGCAAATGTTTTATTCTTAAAAAAGGGGGGGGGGGGGGGGCAGACAAAATATAAGCAGATGAAACGTCAGCCTCAACTTTCCAACTTAACAAGTTCCTGTGGCTTCGAGAACGCTGGAAGCTGGCGGCCGCGCGGTGCCCTGATATTCTGGCGGTCGCCGGCAGCTTACAAAAGGGACAGATGCTTCCATCCGCCACTTTGTGAAATTATCTGTAATCTTTTCCCCGGCGCGCTATAATGTGACCCTGGCATCGGGAATCAGCCAACAAGCGCCTGACATCGGACGTACAGATAAAAGATACCTTCCAGCCTCAGAGAGACAAATCCATCTCCTGGAAGATGGAGGCATCATTACGATGACATTTCTCTGAGCGATAATAAGCGGTTTGAAGAAATCTCCGGCAACTTTTTCTAGAATGAAAAAAATTGCTTAACCCGTAGTATGCCGGAGCAACCAACCCTACGGAGTGGAAGATGGTCCTCCAAACAGGAGGGTTTCACAAAATGAGTCAAGACAGTATTCTTTTCTAGTTCAATGTTTCTTTATTGATTTCAATAAGGCAAACAAGATAAACACTTGAAACAGCATAGCAGATGTTCCGACTAGAGCAGACAGAGGCAAAGAATACAAACTAGGGTTAAGTCACGCAAAGCCAGTCCACATCGCAGACTAACTACAGGTGGTTAAATGATGAACATTAGGGCCGGTTCACACTGCAGGCGCGGCGAGGCGTCTCCGACTTGCCTCGCCGCGACCTGCGGCGACCTCAGCGGCGACTTGCAGAGGACTTCTGTATAGAAGTCAATGCAAGTCGCCCCCGAAGTCGCCCAGAAGTAGTACAGGAACCTTTTTTCTGAGTCGGAGCGACTCGAGTCGCTCCTCTCAGAACAGTTCCATTGTACAGAACGGGGGCGACTTGCGGGAGCGAGGCGAGTCGTGTCGCCTCGCCCGCTGTGTGAACCGGCCCTTAGAATTGTAGCATATTAACGCAATAACTCCAGTCGGAGGGAAAAGGGGTGTGGGAAGGAGAGCATCAGCTAGACATTATATTAGTTACACCAGAGGGGTTGGGGACACAGGAGAATAAATCAGGTGCAAGACAGTATTCTTTTTTTTATTGGAAATTATTATTATGACTATTTATTTATTATTATTATTATCCTTATTATATATTTGTATTATTATCTTTATTATTAAAATATTATTATTATTATTTTATTATTGGAAATTAATGCACACATAACCCATAGTATGACAGAGCACCAGTTCTACGGAGTGGAAGATAGTCCTCCAACAGGAGGGTTTCACAAAACATGTCAAGACAGAATGCTGTTTTTTTTATTGGAAAATATTATTATTATTATTATATATATGTGTATTATTAATCTTTATTAAAATATTATTATTATTGAAAATTAAAGCACACATAGCCCCTAGTGTGCCAGAGCACCAGTCCCCCAGAGTGGCAGGTGGTCCTCCAACAGGAGGGTTTCACAAAATGAGTCAAGACAGTATGCTGGTCATTTTTATTGGAAATGATTATAATTAATATTATTATTATTACTACTATGTTACTACTTATTATGTTATTATTATGTAATTAGTATTATGTTATTATTATGTTATGTTATGTTACTACTACTATATAACTTATTATCATTATTATTTTATATTTTTATTATTAATTATTATTATTAAAATATTTCTATTATTATTTTATTATTGGAAATTAAATCACACATAACCCATAGTGAGCCAGAGCACCGGTCCCCCGGAGTGGAAGGTGGTCCTCCAACAGGAGGGTTTCACAAGACGAGTCAAGACAGTATGCTGGTCATTTTTATTGGAAATTATTATCATTAATATGTATTATTATTATTATTTTAGATTTTTATTATTTATTATTATTAAAATATTATTGGAAATTAAAGCACACGTAACCCATAGTGCCAGAGCACCAGTCCCCTGGAGAGGAAGATGGTCCTCCAACAGGAGGTTTTCACAAAACGAGTCAAGACGGTATGCTGGTCATTTTTATTGGAAATTATTATTATTACCATGTATTATTACTATTTTTGATTTTTAGTATTAATTATTATTATTATTATTGTTATTATGATTATCATTATTATTATTGGAACTTAAAGCACACGTAACCCATAGTGTGCCAGAGCATCGGTCCCCCAGAGTGGAAGGTGGTCCTCCAACAGGAGGGTTTCACAAAACGAATCGAGACAGTATGCTGGTCATCTTTATTGGAAATTATTCTCATTAATATGTATTATTATTATTATTTTATATTTTTATTATTAATTATTATTAAAATAGTATTAATATTATTGGAATTTAAAGCACACGTAACCCATAGTGTGCCAGAGCACTGGTCCCCCTAAGTCGAAGATGGTCCTCCAACAGGAGGGCTTCACAAAACAAAATAAGACAGTATGCTGGTCATTTTTATTGGAATTTATTATTATTATTTTTATTATTATTATTAATTATTATTATCATTATTATTTTATATTTGTATTATTAATTATTATTATTAAAATATTATTATTATTGTTTTATTATTGGAAATTAAAGCACACATAACCCGTAGTGTGCCAGAGCACCGGTCCTCCAGAGCGGAAGAGTGTCCTCCAACAGGAGGGTTCTACAAAACAAGTCAAGACAGAATGCTGGTCCTTTTTATTGGAAATTATTATTATTATTCATTATTATTAATGGTTATTATTACATTTTTTTATTTTTTATTATTAAATTGGAAATTAAAGCACACATAGCCTGTAGAGCAGCATTAACGACTTCAGAAGATTTTACCCCTTCATGACCAGGGCATTTTTTGCTAGTCAGCACTGTGCTACTTTATCTGGCAATGGTGCCGTCATGCAACGCTGTACCCAAATTAAATTTTTATCATTTTCTTTTCACAAATAGATATTTCTTTCGGTGGTATGTGATCACCACTAGGTTTTTTATTTTTTATTATATAAATGGGGAAAAAATGGAAGAAAAAACTATATTTTTTTGAAGTTTTTGTTATAAAACATATCCAATAAATCGGGGGTCCCCAACCCCCGGGACACAGAGCGGTGCTGGTCCCTGGCATCTTTGAAGCTGGGCAGCGAAAGCCTGCTGTGTAAGAGGTGAGGTGGGCGAGCAGAGAGATGACATCATCCCTCCCCATCCACCCTGTATCAGCGCTGATCCACCTTCACAGCCAGGTCACGAAGGCTGCTCAATCAGAGGTGCAGCGAGCAGAGAGATGACATCATCTCTCCCCGCCCGCCCTGCATGGCCACTGTTTCGTCCTCCACTGCGCAACTGACATGGCATGTGCCAGTTTATGCACTTGGGTGCCATAGCGCTAGGAGGCAGAGAGAAGAGTTGTGAGTCTTAGAGGGAAGTGACAAGCTGTGTCTGGTAACAAGTAGTGCGCTGCATCTGGTGGCAGGCGACATGGCAAGTGAAATGCTGAATCTGGTGACAGGCAACATGGCAAGTGACCAGCTGTATCTGGCTGGTGGCAAGTAACACGCTTCATCTGGCGGTAGGCAACGTGGCAAGTGAAAAACTGCATCTGGTGACAGGAGACGGTGGCAAGTGACAAGCTGCATCTGGCACCAGGCAATGGTGGCAAGTAATGCGCTTCATCTGGCGGTAGGCGACGTGGCAAGTGACAAACTGCATCTGCTGACAGGAGATGGTGGCAAGTGACAAGCTGCATCTGGCACCAGGCAATGGTGGCAAGTAATGCGCTTCATCTGGTGGCAAGCGACATGGCAAGTGACAAGCTGTATCTGACGGCAGGAGACGTAGCAAGTAACACACTTAATCTGGTGGCAGGCGACGTGGCAAGTGACAAGCGGCATCTGGCAGCAGGCAATGGTGGCAAGTAACGCGCTTCATCTGGTGGCAGGCGACATGGCAAGTGACAAGCTGTATCTGACGGCAGGAGACATGGCAAGTAACACACTTAATCTGGTGGCAGGCGACGTGGCAAGTGACAAGCTGTATCTGGTGGCAAGTAACGCGCTTCATCTGGCGACAGGAGACGGTGGCAAGTGACAAGCTGCATCTGGCAGCAGGCGATGGTGGCAAGCAACGCGCTTCATCTGGCAGCAATCGACATGGCAAGTGATAAGCTGTATCTGGCGGCAGGCGACGTGGCAAGTAACACGCTTCATCTGGTGGCAGGTGACGATGGCAAGTGACAAGCTGCATCTGGTGGCAGGCAATAGTGGCAAGCTGCATCTGGTGATAGGAGACGGTGGCAAGTGAAAAGCTGCATCTGGCAGCAGGCGACGGTGGCAAGTAACGCGCTTCATCTGGCGGCCGGCGACATGGCAAGTGATAAGCTGTATCTGGTGGCAGGCAATGTGGCAAGTAACACGCTTCATCTGGTGGCAGGCGATGTGGCAAGTGACAAGCTGTATCTGGTGGCAAGTGACAAGCTGCATCTGGCAGCAGGCGATGGTGGCATGTAACGTGCTTCATCTGGCGGCAGGCGACATGGCAAGTGACAAGCTGTATCTGGCGGCAGGCGACGTGGCAAGTGACAAGCTGTATCTGGCGGCAGGCGACGTGGCAAGTGACAAGCTGTATCTGGTGACCGGTCGATGGTGGCAAGTAACGCGCTTTATCTGGTGGCAGGCGACGTGGCAAGTGACGTGCTTCATCTGGCGGTAGGCAATGTAGCTAGTGACAAGCTGCATCTGGTGGCAGGTGACGTGGCAAGTAACAAACTGCATCTGGTGGCAGGTGACATTGGCAAGTGACAAGTGGCATCTGGTGGCAGGAGACGGTGGCAAGTGACAAGCTGAATCTGGTGGCAGGAGACTGTGGCAAGTGACAAGCTGCATCTGGTGGCAGGCGACATGGCAAGTGACAAGCTGCATCTGGTGGCAGGCGATGGTGGCAAGTAACGTGCTTCATCTGGTGGCAGGCAACGTGGCAAGTGACAAGATGCATCTGGTGGCAGATGACGTGGCAAGTGAGAAGCTGTATCTGGCGGCAGGCAACGTGGCAAGTGACAAGCTGCATCTGGTGACAGGAGATGGTGGAAAGTGACAAGCTGTATCTGGTGGCAGGCAACGTGGCAAGTCACAAGCTGCATCTGGTGGAAGGCGATGGTGGCAAGTAACGTACTTCATCTGGTGGCCGTCAACATGGCAAATGACAAGCTGCATCTTGTGGCAGGCAACTTGGCAAGTGACAAGCTGTATCTGGCGACAGGCAATGGTGTCAAGTAACACGCCTCATCTGGCGGTAGGCAACATGACAAGTGACAAGCTGCATCTGGTGGCAAGTGACAAGCTGTATCTGGTGGCAGGCGATGGTGGCAAGTAACGCGTTTCATCTGGCGGTAGGCGACAGGAGATGGTGGCTAGTGACAAGCTGCATCTGGTGACAGGCAACAGTGGCAAGTGGTACGCTGCATCTGGTGGCAGGCGATGGTGGGAAGTAATGCGCTTCATGTGGTGGCAGGTCGACGTGGCAACTCTCCAGCAGAATGTATCGGTTACAGAGAAGAGACAAAACATTTGCCACTGACAGGGGTGCTTACAATGATCAGCTTTTATTTATTTATATAAAACCTTTAACCCAAAAGAAAAAAAAAAACTGTTGTTACTGTAACTGAATACAAAATATTAGCTGAAGTTCAATTTCCATTTTGTTAGTGTATGTAAATCTGCTAGTACATTTAACACTCCGCTCGCCAGACTGACAATGTTGCTGTCTGCTATGCCCCCTGTGCTCCTTCACCCGGGGGGGGGGGGGGTGCTCTAATACCGAAAGTGTGCTGCTGGCCAGATTACCAGGTGAAAACTGAGAGGGGAAAAGCATAAAAAACTGAAAACTAATGCAGCCACCACATCTAATGATCAGTACGCTGCAATAAATGACATTTTTGGTTTTGGCTGTAATGTCGCTTTAAGTCACCAGGACAAATAGAGAGAGTGAATGTCCCCAGAGGGACACAGAGGGGGAGATTCACTAAATCTGGGGCAGCTCTGCATAGAAACCAATTAGCTTCCAGATTTTATTGTCAAAGCTTAAATGAACAAGCTGAAGTTAGAAGCTTATTGGCTACCATGCACAGATACTGAGCACTCACGTTTTAGTAAATCTCCCCCAGAGGGTATAACCCATCCTTACATACACTTTATTTTTGATATAGGAGAGTAATAGGGAATGCATGGTTGCAGAGTGTGGAATAATGGGGGATGCTGGGGGTGCAAACTACAGAGTAATGAGGGGTATAAGGGGTGCAGAGTGTGGAGTAATGAGGGGTGCAGAGTGTGGAGTAATGAGGGGTGCAGAGTGTGGAGTAATGAGGGGTGCAGAGTGTGGAGTAATGAGGGGAGCAGAGGGTGCAGAACATGGCGTAATGAGGGATGCAGGGGGTGCAGAGTGTGGATTAATGAAGGATAGGGGGGGGGGGCGAGTGTGGAGTAATAAGGGATGCAGGGGGTGCAGAGTGTGGAGTAATGAGGGGTGCAGAGTGTGGAGTAATAAGGGATGCAGGGGGTGCAGAGTGTGGAGTAATGGGTGGTGCAGAGTATAGAGTAGTAGGGAATATATGGGATGCAGGGTGTGGAGTTATAGGGGAGGTAGTGGCTATAGAGTCTGTAATAATGGGAGATGCAGAGAGTGCAGCATGTGGAGTAATGGGAGGTGCTGGGGATGAAGAGTGTGGAATAAAGGAGGATGCAAGGGATGTAGAGTGTGGAGTAAAGGGAGATGCAAAGCATGGAATAATGGATGGTGCAGGGGGTGTAGAGTGTGGAGGATTAGGGGATGTGGAGTATTAGTACCAGCCAGCAGTACCAATACCAGCCAGAGGTACCAGTCATCAGTACCAGTACCCGTCAAAAGTACGAGCCAGCAGTACCAGTCATCAGTACTAGTACCCGCCAGAAGTACCAATACCCATCATTCGTACCAGTCCTCAGTACCAGCCAGCAGTATAAACCAGCAGTACCAGTACCTGCCAGCAGTGTCAGCCATCAGTACCAGCCACCAGTATCAGTACCAGCCACCAGTATCAGTACCAGCCACCAGTATCAGTACCAGCCAGCAGTGCCAGTACCAGCCAGCAGTGCCAGTACCTGCCAGCAGTGCCAGTCATCGTTACCAGTACCAGCCAGCAGTACCAGTACCCACCAGCAGTACTAGCCAGCAGTACCCACCAGCAGTACCAGTACACGCCGCCAGCAGTACCAGTCAGCAGTACCAACCAGCAGTACCAGCACCTGTCAGCAGTACCCACTGGCAATACCAGCCAGCAGTACCAGCACCTGTCAGCAGTACCCACTGGCAGTACCAGCCAGCTGCCGGAATCCTGAGGAAGAAGTGAAGATTGAGGTCAGTTGAGATGCAGGTAAACTGCTGTGCATTAGTGTGAAAGCCGCCTTAGGCCTCTTTCACACGATCGGTTTGATCGGTCCGCCTGTCTGTTTTTCAGGTGGACCCTCCATTCACCTCTATAGAGCGGCAAATGTAAACGGACTTGTGTCTGCTTATTTCGCCTATCTGCAATCCGATCTCCTTAAATTAAAAACAGAAGGGGATCTGTCCCCTTCTGTCTGGGTGGATTGGAGGGCCCTTAGGGTAGAGCGGGCTACATCTGTGTCTGCTCTACATATGCAGAGTGGACACAGACCTGCCATCCCCCCTTTAAGCTCATTGTGGCCCGAGACCGGTTACCAAGTAGATAAAGTGGCCCTCGCTCCTCAAAATGTTGGGCACCCCTGGATTCGAGGATGCAGGGGGTGCAGAGTGTGGAGGATTAAGGGATGCAGGGGGTGCAGAGTGTGGAAGATTAAGGGATGCAGGGGGTGCAGAGTGTGGAAGATTAAGGGATGCAGGGGGTGCAGAGTGTGGAAGATTAAGGGATGCAGGGGGTGCAGAGTGTGGAAGATTAAGGGATGCAGGGGGTGCAGAAGGTGGAAGATTAAGGGATGCAGAGTGTGGAAGATTAAGGGATGCAGGGGGTGCAGAGTGTGGAGGATTAAGGGATGCAGAGAGTGCAGAGTGTGGAAGATTAAGGGATGCAAGGAGTGTGGAGGATTAAGGGATGCAAGGAGTGCAGAGTGTGGAGGATTAAGGGATGCAGGGGGTGCAGAGTGTGGAAGATTAAGGGATGCAAGGAGTGTGGAGGATTAAGGGATGCAGGGGGTGCAGAGTGTGGAAGATTAAGGGATGCAAGGAGTGTGGAGGATTAAGGGATGCAGAGGGTGCAGAGCGTGGAAGATTAAGGGATGCAAGGAGTGTGGAGGATTAAGGGATGCAAGGAGTGCAGAGTGTGGAGGATTAAGGGATGCAGGGGGTGCAGAGTGTGGAAGATTAAGGGATGCAAGGAGTGTGGAGGATTAAGGGATGCAGGGGGTGCAGAGTGTGGAAGATTAAGGGATGCAAGGAGTGTGGAGGATTAAGGGATGCAAGGAGTGCAGAGTGTGGAGGATTAAGGGATGCAGGGGGTGCAGAGTGTGGAAGATTAAGGGATGCAGGGAGTGCAGAGTGTGGAAGATTAAGGGATGCAAGGAGTGTGGAGGATTAAGGGATGCAGGGGGTGCAGAGTGTGGAAGATTAAGGGATGCAAGGAGTGTGGAGGATTAAGGGATGCAGGGGGTGCAGAGTGTGGAAGATTAAGGGATGCAGGGGGTGCAGAGTGTGGAAGATTAAGGGATGCAGGGGGTGCAGAGTGTGGAATAATTGAGGGTGCAGAGTGTGGGTTTAAATGTGTTATATACTGTAGAGTGGCCCCCAGGTGTCCCATTCTGTATATGTTGGTGGCAGTGTTCCCTGAGATATAGGAGATTTAGATATATGAATCATTATTAGGGGTTCCCTGAGACTCAGAAGCTATTTTCAGGGTTCCTGTTTGGTATTAAAGCGTTAGAAGGTCCCAGGTGAATGGGATGAGAAGGGATGGGATCGAAAGGGATAAGAAGGGAAGGGTTTGAAAGGGATGGGATGGGAAGGCATGGGATTGACAGGGAGGGAAGGGAAGGGACAGGAAGAGAAGGGACAGGGAGGGAAGGTATGGAAAGGGATGGGAAGGGAAGGGATGGGAAGGGAAGGGATGGGATGGAAAGTGATGGGATGAGAAGGGATAGGGAGGGAAGGGGTGGGAGGGGAAGGAAGAGAGGGGGAGGGATGGGATGGGATAGGGAAGGAGGATGGGATGGGGAGGAAGGGATGGGATGGGAGGATGGAATGAAGGGATGGGATGGGAAGGAGAGGGAAGGGATGGGATGGGAAGGGGGAGGAAGGGATGGAAGGGAAGGGAAGGAAGGAGAAGTGATGGGCAGAGATGGAACGGATGGGCAGGGATGGCACATTTCCTGGTACCAGGCTGACGGCGCCTCCTTCCGTCTATAGAAGAGCAGACCTCACATGGCTGCCGGGCATTGTGTTTATCCGCCATGATTGATTATTTTATTTATAACTCGGTTTCCGTATCCCGGGCTTCCAATAAACACACAATGATGGATAGGGCAGAGACGGGGGAGCTCCTTAATGGATGTGTGTGGTGGGGAGAGACGGAGAAAGAGCCCCCCAGCCCCACACAAAGCATTTCAAAGGTGTTCCCAATTGGGCTCTGTTATCCCTCCAGCAAACACATTAAATCAATGAATTTCCTGCACAAATATACATTCGCATTCCCCTTCCCTTGGCGGTGTAGTCGGTGTATATGTCATATAATAAGTCATTCATTTTCTTCAAAGCGGCAATTTTTCTTTGCATGTCTCCAGGGCCGAAGCTCCTCACTTTCTCAGCTTTGCCAAGGGAAACTCCATACATAGTCAATGAACAGCTAATACTAACGTGGACCTTCTATCAGTCCATGATAGGTCCATACAAGCGGTAATGAGCCGGGTCTCTTTGTAACGTGTTAGGATAGACTCAGGGTCTGGATATTCAGGGGATCCCTATACTCCCTAAAAATGTTCAGTTCTTTGTTGTGTTCCCAGATAAGCCCCTGTGATCACTGGGGGAGGGGAGACTGTGGAAATACTTCCTCCTGCCTGCAGCAGACTGATGACATCATCTGAGCCTAGGCAAAGTCACTGACTGGAGCTCAATTACTTTAACAAGGGAACACTGTAGCTGTGCCAAATTGTATTCACCTTAAAGTGGAACTCTAGACAGACAGCTAAAGATGAAATTGGTAAGTGCACTGTTTTACCTACAAAAACATTTGTAATGCTTTCTTTAGCCAGACTTGTAAATTTACTCACCACCATTCCAAGCAGTATAGCCGAGTGTGACAGATCTTCAGATCTCGGAGTCACCCCCTCCCTTTGCCCTTGACCAAGCTGCTGACTGGATGATGAAGCATTGTCATTTAGAGAGGATAGGTGTAATGTACTGTACTGTAGGGCTTCTTAATAACTGCTGATGATTTTTCTCTAGGACCATTGGTTGGTATTGGTGGGTTCGATATGATATAAGTGTTTGGCTTCTTAATGGCTGATGAGTTTCCCTATGGGTCTATTGGTTGGTATTGGTGGGTTCTGAATGGTATAAGTGGTGGGCTTCTTAAGGGCTCATGATGAGTTCTCTATGATACCATTGGTTGGTATTGGTGGGTTGTGGGTAGTATAGACAATGGCTTCTTAATGGCTGATGATGAGTTCTCCATGGGCTTGTTAGTTGGTATTGCTTACTTCTGGGTGGTATATAGGCGAAGGGTCTCTTAATTGCTGATATGAGTTCTCCATGGGATCATTGGTGGTTTATTGATGGGTTCTGGATAGTATATGTAATAGGCTTCATAATGGCTGATGGTGAGTTCTCCATGGGACTGTTAGTTGGTATTGATGAGTTCTGGATAGTACAAGCGATGGGTTTCTTAATGGCTGATGATGAGTTCTCTGTGGATCCATTGGATGGTATTGGGTTCTGAATGGTATAAGTCATGGACTGTTTAATGGCTGATGATGAGTTCTTTATGGAACAACTGGTTGCTATTGGTGAGTTCTAAATGTTATAAGCCCTAGAGTACTTCATGGCTGATGATAAGTTTTTTAGGGTACAACTGGTTGGTATTGGTGAGTTCTCAATGGTATAGGCGATGGGCTTCTTAATAGCTGATGATGAGTTTTCTATGGCACCATTGGTTGTTATTGGTGAGTTCTCAATGGTATAAGTCATCGACTACTTAATGGCTAATGATGCGTTCTCTATGGTACCATTGGTTGATATGGATGGGTTCTGGATTGTACAGGTGATGGGCTTCTTAATAGAACTGTTAGTTGGTATTGGTGGGTTCTAGATGGTATAGACAATGGGCTTCTTAATAGCTGATGATGGGTTTTCTATGGCACCATTGGTTGGTATTGGTCACTTCTCAATGGTATAGTCATCAACTACTTAATGGCTAATGATGCATTCTCTATGGTACTATTGATTGATATAGGTGGGTTCTGGATGGTATAAGTGATGGGCTTCTTAATGGCTGATAAGTTCTTTTTGGTACCATTGGTGGATATTGGTGGGTTCTGGATTGTATAGTCGATGGGCTTCTTAGGCCGCGGGGACTGTTCGCCCAACTTTGTCCGTCAAACAGTTTCGGCAAACAGTCCGCTCAAAATTAGCATGGACGGACATGGCCACACACGACGAACTAACAGTTTGCTGAAACCGTGCGCGATGACGTGAACGGCACGTACGACGGGACGAAAAATACGACGTCCTATACATTGCATTATAACTTTCGGCGTGTTAAGCCTTTCTGAGCATGCGCGGAACTTAGTTTGTCGAACAAGCCTACACACGGGCGGACTGTTCGCTCAAACAAGGTTTCAGCGGACAGTTTTACAGAATTTCCGAAAAACCTTGTTCGTCAAACTGTCCGCTGAAACTGTCCGCTGAAAGCCCACACACGAGCGGACTGTCCGCCCAAACACTGTTCAGCGGACAAAGTTGGGCGAACAGTCCGCGCGTGTGTACGCGGCCTTAATGAGACTATTAGTTGGTATTGGTGGGTTTTGGATGGTATAGGTGATGGCCTTCTTAATAGCTGATTATGGGTGTTCTATGGTATTGTTGGTTGGTATTGGGGGGTTCTGTATGGTATAAGTGATAGGCTTCTTAATGGCTCATGATGAGATCTCCATGGTCCTGTTAGTTGATATTGCAGGGTTCTAGATTGTATTTGTAATGGTTTAGCTAGTGATCAGTTCTCCATGGTGCAATTGGTTGGTATTAATGGGTTCTGAATGGTATAGGCAAGGGATTTTAATGGTTAATGATCAGTTAATTTACTTGTTGGTTTTTGGTGGGTTATGGATGGTATAGAGAACACTAGGTAGCACAACAACGGGTCTATATGTTATATTGTTGCTTTTTGGTTCATTGATGGGGGTTAAGCATAAACATATATAAACATATGCATTAATATTATATATCATAAAATTAATATAAAGTTATAATCTTTATAAGCATTGCAATGTTAATGTATTTCAAATGTAATTTTGATGGTGTTGTTGTTAAATGTGCAACTTTTTATTAAAATAATGCCTGATGATCCTGCGGGGAAAATAATTTTTCAGGCAATTGCTGTAAAAGGGTGACAACCCTCTGTCTTGCTTTTGCAATTGTAGGCTTGCACTGTCACCCCTTCAGATGAGATTCTATTGAAAAATGTATTTGGCCATATCAACACACATTACACAGGCATGGCAGAGGGTGATGGAGCCACCAGGGAGAGGGTGACAGGACCACTGGTGAGAGAGTGACAGGATCACCGGGTAGAGGGTATCAGGATCACTAGGGAAAGGGCTGCAGGATCACTGGGGGGAGAAGGAGACAGGACCATCTGTGAGCGGATGACCAGGCCACTGGGGGGAGGGTTAGAAGACCACTGGGGAGAGGGTGACATGGTCACATTAGGTGAGGGTCATAGGGCTATCAGGAACATGGTGACAGAACCACCAAGGAGAGGGTGACAGGGCAACTGAGGAGAGAGTGACAGGACCACTGGGGAGAGGGCTACAGGGCCACCAGGGAGAGAGTGTCAGGCCCATCGGGGTGAGGATGATATTAATACCAGATGAGAGGGTTACAGGACCACTGGGGAGAGGGTGACATGGTCACTATGGGAGAGGTTTATAGGGCCACCAGGAACATGGTGACAGGATCACCGGGGAGAGAGTGACAGGACCACTAAGGAGAGAGTGACAGGACCATCAGGGAGATGATGACATTGACACTGGGTGAGACTGGGGAGAGGGGGACAGGACCACTGGGGAGAGGGTGACATGGTCACAATGGGAGAAGTTTATAGAGCCATCAGGAACATGGTGACAGGGCCACCGGGGAGAGGGTGACAGGACCACTAAGGAGAGAGTGACAGGACCACTAAGGAGAGAGTGACAGGACCATCAGGGAGAGAGTGACAGGACCACCACGGAGAGACTGACAGGACCATCAGGGAGAGGATGACATTGACACCAGGTGAGAGGGGGACAGGACCACTGGGGAGAGGGGGACAGGACCACTGGGGAGAGGGGGACAGGGCCACTGGGGAGAGGGTGACATGGTCACAATGGGAGAGGGTTATAGGGCCATCGGGAACATGGTGACAGGACCACCGGGGAGAGAGTGACAGGACCACCAGTGAGAGAGTGACAGGGCCACCAGAGAGAGGGTGTCAGGATCATCAGGGAATGGATGACATGGACACCAGGTGAGAGTGTTAGGGGACCACTGGGGAGAGGGAGACAGGGTTACTGAGGAGAGGGTGTCAAGAACACTGGGGAGATAGTTACAGGACTAATGGGGAGAAAGTGACAGGACCACCAGGAAGAGGATGAAAGAGCCACTGGGAAGAGGATTACAGGGCCACTGGGGAGAAGGTGACATTGTTACTGGGTAGGAAGGTTACAAGACCACTGGGGAGAGAGTGACAGGGCCACTGGGGAGAGGGTGTTAGGGCAACCAGGAAGAGGATGATAGGGCCACTGGGGAGAGGGTTACAGGACCACTGGTGGGACAATGACATTGACCCCAGGTGAGAGAGTTACAGGACCATGGTGGAGAGGGTGACAGGGCAACCAGGGAGAGGATGTCAGGTTCACTGGGAAGAGGGTTACAGGACCACTGGGGAGAAGGTGACAGGGTTACCAGGAAGAGGATGAAAGGGCTACTGGGAAGAGGGTGACATGGCCACCAGGTAAGAGGGTTACAGAACCACAGGGAAGAAGGTAACATGGCCTCCAGGAAAAGGGTTACAAGACCACTGGGGAGAGAGTGGCAGGACCATCAAGGAGAGGGTTACTGGACCAATAGGGAGAGGGTGATAGGGCCACTTGGAAGAAGGTGACATGGCCACCAGGGAGAAGGTGACAGGACCACTGAGGAGAGGGTGACAGGGCCACTGGGAAGGAGTGACAGGGTCAATGGGGAGAAGGTTACATGATCACCAGGGAGAGAATGACAGGACCACTGGGGAGATGGTGACCAGGCCACTGGGTAGAGGGTGACTGGACCGTGTCCCTTTGGACTGAACTGGGAATTCTGGGTGGGATATTTCACTAGTGGAGTGTTTGGGAGAGAGAAACTAGTATGCAATTCAACTTTCCAGCGACAAGTCAAACTGCAACTTTATTTGGGTGGAATCTGCTTCTAATACATATCTATTTACATGAAGGAACAATGAAATCTTTCTTGACTGTAGTTTGTCGGAAAGAGCCGTACAGACCAGACCCCAAGGGAAAGCCGCGGGAGAGCTTATTTCTAAGCACACGGCACCCCATATGTGCTGCACACCGCGGCGTCACCGCTGCACATTAAAATGACAAATCCTTTCCTTCTAAGACTTTCTGCATTAAAGTTCAGGAACTCCGTAATGGAGCCGCGCAAGTACTCTATATTGTTTTCATGTCAGCTACACTTTCTGCCCAAAACTAAATGAATTACAAATACATTGTATAAACAGGACTCCAATATTAAATCTCTCCAGAAGGGGCCAGATGTCTGAGATGCACCGCAGACCGTTTACGGCGCTGGCGGATGCCGGGCTGAAGGACGTGGCTGCCATCATGTGGCTGTTCCTGATACTGCAGACTGCAGCAAGGATCTTCTAAACCAGTGCTTTACAACCTTTTATTTTTATTTTATTTTTTCAAACAAGGATTATATGCAAGCAATTGACATCCTTCTTATCAAATGATGATGTGATTGGTCATTAGAAGGTTGGCAGATACAAAGTTGTAATGGTGTACAATGAAAACCTGAGGCTTTGTGTAACTAAAAAAAAAGGCAGGTTTCATCCACCCACCGGTTGTATATAAGCCGGTATATAATCACCTCTGCGGTTTTTATTTTTTGCGCTATAAACAAAGAAAATTTTGAAAAATTTTCGGAAAAAAAAAAAACATTTTTTTTAACTTTTTGCTATAATAAATATCAAAAAAAAAAAAAATCTTCATCAGTTTAGGCCAATATGTATTCTTCTACATATTTTTGGTAAAAAAAATAAAAATAAGCGTATATTGATTGGTTTGCGTAAAAGTTATAGCGTCTGCAAGATAGGGGAAAGATCTATGGCATTTTTATTATTTATTTTTCTACTAGCAATGGGGGCGATCTATGGTTTTTAGCAGGACTGCGACATTGCGACGGACAGAGCAGACACACTTATGACACTTTATTGGGACTGGTGACATGTATACAGCGATCAGAGCTAGAAATAGCCTCTGATTACTGTATAAATGTCACTGGAGGGGAAGGGGTTAACACTGTGGGGCGATCAACGGCAGAGCAGGGGCAGGCGACTAGTGTTTCATATCTGAAGAGTAAAACCAATCAATCTGTGCAGTCACACTCCTGAACTATTGTAGCGCACCCAACGTGGGAGCTGAAGATAAAAGGGACCCCCCCCCCCCACACACACACACTCCTCCACAGCCAGGCACACCGAATCTTCACCCGCACTTCAGAGAAAGAGAACAGTCTATAGCTTTGTTTTTATGTTTTATTAGGGGGTTTCAACTTGGATAAGGATGGGGAGGTTATGAGATGCCCACTTGACTTCAATAACTTCCTATAAACAGTACACTCTCTACATAGTCTCTATATACATTCTATATACACTCTCTACATAGTCTCTATATACACTCTCTATATACAGTCTCTATATACAGTCTCTATATACAGTCTCTATATACAGTCTCTATATACAGTCTCTATATACAGTCTCTATATACAGTCTCTATATACAGTCTCTATATACACTCTCTATATACACTCTCTATATACACTCTCTATATACAGTCTCTATACTCTCTATATACACTCTCTATATACAGTCTCTATATACAATCTCTATATACACTCTCTATATACAATCTCTATATACACTCTCTATATACACTCTCTATATACAATCTCTATATACAATCTCTATATACACTCTCTATATACAATCTCTATATACACTCTCTATATACAGTCTCTATATACAGTCTCTATATACAGTCTCTATATACACTCTATATACAGTCTCTATATACAGTCTCTATATACAGTCTCTATATACAGTCTCTATATACAGTCTCTATATACACTCTCTATATACACTCTCTATATACACTCTCTATATACACTCTCTATATACACTCTCTATATACAATCTCTATATACACTCTATATACAATCTCTATATACACTCTCTATATACAGTCTCTATATACAGTCTCTATATACAGTCTCTATATACACTCTCTATATACACTCTCTATATACACTCTCTATATACACTCTCTATATACACTCTCTATATACACTCTCTATATACACTCTTTATATACAGTCTCTATATACAGTCTCTATATACAATCTCTATATACAATCTCTATATACACTCGCTATATACACTCTCTATATACAGTCTCTATATACAATCTCTATATACACTCTCTATATACAGTCTCTATATACAATCTCTATATACACTCTCTATATACACTCGCTATATACAGTCTCTATATACACTCTCTAAATACACCCTCTATATACACTATATACAGTCTCTATATACACTCTCTATACACTCTCTATATACACTCTCTATACACTCTCTCTATATACACTCGCTATATACACTCGCTATATACACTCTCTAAATACACCCTCTATATACACTCTCTATATACAGTCTCTATATACACCATCTATATACACTCGCTATATACACTCGCTATATACACTCGCTATATACACTCTCTATATACACTCTCTATATACACTCGCTATATACAGTCTCTATATACACTCTCTAAATACACCCTCTATATACACTATATACAGTCTCTATATACACTCTCTATACACTCGCTATATACACTCGCTATATACACTCGCTATATACACTCGCTATATACACTCGCTATATACACTCTCTATATACACTCTATATACAGTCTCTATATACACCATCTATATACACTCGCTATATACACTCGCTATATACACTCTCTAAATACACCCTCTCTATATACACTCTCTATATACACTCTCTATATACACTCTCTATATACACTCGCTATATACACTCTCTATATACACTCTCTATATACACTCTCTAAATACACCCTCTATATACACTCTCTATATACAGTCTCTATATACAGTCTCTATGTACACCCTCTATGTACACCCTCTATATACAGTCTCTATATACAGTCTCTATATACAGTCTCTATGTACACCCTCTATGTACACCCTCTATATACACCCTCTATATACACTCTCTATATACAGTCTCTATATACAGCCTCCTCCTCTTCTTCAGCCACCTGCACACACTTGGTTTCGCTTACTTTTCCTCCCTGACAGATCAGTGGTGTGCTTTGTTTACAGCGGCACACTGCTTCCCCGTCTCTCTCCTGTGAACGATCGGCAGGTCGCGGCGGGCCATCAGGGCCGCTGGACCCGCTGATTGGTTCCCGCTGTGTCTAATCGCAGTGGGAGCGGCGCCTGCATGCCCCCTATACCGCGTGCACGAAATCACGTACAAGTTCGTGATTTTGCACACCCAGGCCGCCCTACAGCCGTAAATGTACGTGGGGGGGGGGGGGGTCCGGAAGGGGTTAATATGCTGAAATCCAAGCCATAAAACACAACGCTTACCTAAGAAGAAAAAACACCCCAAATGATCAAATGGGAAACCTTTAAAAAAAATCATTATTAATTTTTTTTTATTATTTTTATATGAATTCAAATATATTTGTCGGTGTGTGTTGTAACAAATATGACACACTGGGAGGCGGAGCCGCCGTTTTTAGCTCATAGTTAATTAATTGTTGCACGGGTGTATGAGTGTTCAAGGCATGTGGACTCCACACCTCCCAACTTTTTGAGATGGGAATGAGGGACACCTATCAACAAAAGTATACAGGCATAGGACACACCCCTGGCCACGCCCCTTAACTGGTTCCCGACCGGCGCATGCCGACAGAATGGCACGGCTGGGCAAATGGGCATACCTGTACATCCCTTTAAATTTGCCGCTGTGCCATCGCATGCGTGCCCTCGGCAGTACGCGTGTGGCGGTCAGGACCTCCATGAGTCGGGTCGCGGGTCCCGCTGGACTCGATCGCCGCGGGGATATCCGCGATCACCTCGAGGAGAGGAAGCTAATGTAACCAAGCATCTCCCCGTTCTGCCTAGTGACAGTGTCATTGATCTCTCCTCCCTGTGATCAGGAGGAGAGATCAGTGACGTGTCACACACAGCCATGCCCCCCCCCCCCCCACAGTTAGAATCACTCCCCAGGACACACTTAACCCCCTACACTAGCCTAGTGGTTAACCCCTTCACTGCCAGTGTCATTTACACAGGAATCAGTGCATATGTATAGCACTGATCGCCGTATAAATGACAATGGTCCCATAAATTTGTCAAAAATGTCCGATGTGTCCACCATAATGTTGCAGTCACGATAAAAATCACAGATCGCCGCCATTACTAGTAAAAAAAAAACAATTATTAATAAAAATGCCATAAAACTATCCCCTAATTTTGTAAACGCTATAACTTTTACCAATCAATAATCGCTTATTGCGATTTTTTTTTTTTTTTTTTCTTACCAAAAATATGTAGAAGAATACGTATCGGCGTAAATTGATGAAGACTTTTTTTTTTGGGGGATATTTATTATAGCAAAAAGTAAAAACAATTGTTTCTTTTTTCAAAATTGCCGCTCTTTTTTTTGTTTATAGCGCAAAAAATAAAAACCGCAGAGGTGATCAAATACCACCAAAGGAAGTGGATAAATCCTTCCCGGGGCTGAAGTGGGTAAGGTAACAAATATTTAGGCATCCTCCCCCCCCCCTACTTTTACTTATTACCATTAAAAGTAAAAAAAATATAATAATAATAAAAATGCCATAAATCTATCCCCTATTTTGTAAACGCTATAACTTTTGCGCAAACCAATCACCAATAAACGCTTATTGCGATTTAAAAAAAAAAAAAAAATATGTAGAAGAATACATATTGGCCTAAACTGAGGGGAAAAAATGTTTTTTTATATATTTTTGGGGGATATTTATTATAGCAAAATGTAAAAAAGAATGCGTTTTTTTCAAAATTGTCGCTCTTTTTTTGTTTATAGCGCAAAAAAAAACAAAAACAAAAAAACACAGAGGTGATCAAATACCACCAAAAGAAAGCTCTATTTGTGGGGAAAAAAGGACATCAATTTTGTTTGGGATCCACATCGCACGGCCGCACAATTGTCAGTTAAAGTGACGCAGTGCCGAATCGCAAAAAGTGCTCCGGTCTTTGGCCAGCCAAATGGTCTGGGGCGTAAGTGGTTAAACCCACAAAGGCTTTTTTTTACCACTACTATTCCATTATATTGGCTTTTGGAATTTACAAATGCTGCAATTTAGAAATCGGATGAACGGTTTAGCACTGGGAAACACTTTTTGAAGGATAAAAAGTGCATTTTATATACAACTATATAGATCAGACCAAAGTGAGGGACAAATAAGGAGGAATGAGGGACAGAGGGACATTGCTCCAAATCCGGGGACAGTCCCTCCAAATCCGGGACAGTTGGGAGCTATGGGACTCTAATTAACCACTTGTCGACCAGCCGCCGTCATTATACTGCAGCAGGTTGGCTCAGCTGCACAAATCGCTGTAGCTGTACGTCAGTCCCCTTAACAGCTATAGAAGGTGTGCGCATGGCCACCGGCCGCAATGTCCCCCCCGGCCACTCGCGATCGCTTCACCGAGAGCCAGAACAGGGGATCTATCAATGTAAACAAACCCCCGTTTGTCCCCGTTCTGACAGGGGAGTAGAGAGAGATCTGCTGTTCCTCATGATCAGGAACAGCGATCTCTCTCCTCCTCCAGTCTGTCCCCTCCCCTCCACAGTTAGAAACACCTCCCAGGGAACACATTTACCCCTTCAAAAGCTTTTTGAATCTATTTAAAAGAAGGTGGTGTATATTGTAAACTCTCCAACCTCAACTATTATATTTGCACATTTAACCCCTTGATCGCCCCCCTAGTGTTAACCCCTTCTCTGCCAGTGACTTTTATACAGTAATCAGTGGCTATTTTTAGCTCTGATCGCTGTATAAATCTCAATGGTTCCAAAAAAAGTGTCAAAAGTGTCTGATTTGTCCAACGCAATGTCGCAGTCCCGCTGAAAATCGCTGATTACTGTCATTACTAGTTAAAAAAAAAAAAATCCATAAATATATTCCCTATTTTGTAGACGCGATAACCTCCAATCAATATGCGCTTATTGCGATTTTTTTTTTTACCAAAAATATGTAGAAGAATACATATTGGCCTAAACTGATGAACGTTTTTTGGGAGTTTTTTTATTTATTTTTTTGGACATTTATTATAGCAAAAAGTAAATTTCTTTTTTTCGAAATTTGTGCAATTTTTTTGGTTATAGCCCAAAAAATAAAAACCGCAGAGGTGATCCCATACCACCAAAAGAAAGCTCTATTTGTGGGGGAAAAAAAGGACGTCAATTTTGTTTGTGTACAATGTCGCACAACCGCACAATTGTCAGTTAAAGCGACGCAGTGTCGTAACGCAAAAAATTGCCCGGTCATTAAGCGGGCAAATTTACTGCCATTACTAGTAAAAATAAATAAATAATAAAAATGCCATAAATATATCCCCTATTTTGTAGATGCGATAACTTTTGCGCAAACCAATCAATATATACGCTTATTGCGTTTTTTTTTTTACCAAAAATATATAGAATACATATCAGCCTAAACTGATGAAGAGATTTGTTTTTTTTGTTTTTTGTTTTTTTTGGGGGGGAGGTAGAATTTATTATAGCAAAAAGTAAAACATATTGTTTGTTGTTTTTTTCCAAAATTGTCGGTCTTTTTATTTGTTTGTTGCGCAAAAAAAAAACCCACAAAAAATGCAGGTGATCAAATACCACCAAAAGAAAGTTATATTTGTGGGATAAAAAGGACATCAATTTTGTTTGGGTCTAACATCACACGGCCGCGCAATCAGTTAAAGCGACGCAGTGCTGTATCGCAAAAATTGACCTGGTCATTAAGCGAGCAAATTTACCGCCATTAATAGTACAAATAATAACTGATGAAGAGATTTGTTTTATTTTTTTGGGAATATTTATTATAGCAAACAGTAAATTTAAATTTGTCAGTCTTTTTACTGTAGAGGTGATCAAATACCACCAAAAGAAAGCTTTATTTGTTTGGGTGTAGCATCACACGACCGCGCAATTGTCAGGTAAAGCGGCGCTGTGCCGTATTGCAAAAAAATGGCCCGGTCATTAAGTGGGCAAACCTGCCGCCATTACTATTAAAAATAAATAAATAATAAAAATGCCATAAATATATCCCCTATTTTGTTGAGGCGATAACTTTTGCGTGAACCAATCAATATACACTAATTTATTTTTACCAAAATTATGTAGAAGAATACGTATTGGCCTAAACTGATGAAGAGATTTTTTTTTTATTTTGTATTTTTTGGGAATATTTATTATAGCAAAAAGTAAAAAAATATTGTTTGTTTTTTTTCAAAATTGTCAGTCTTTTTTTGTTTGTAGAACAAAAAATTAAAACCGCGGAGGTGATCAAATGCCACCAAAAGAAAGCTCTATTTGTAAAAAGAAAAAAATAAATAATAACATTTTGTTTGGGTACAGCTTCACACGACCGCGCAATTGTCAGTTAAAGTGACGCAGTGCCGTATGGCCTGGTCATTAAGCGGGCAAATTTACCGCCATTACTAGTAAAAAGAATAACTGATGAAGAGATTTGTTTTATTTTTTGGGGGGAATATTTATTATAGCAAAAAGTAAAAAAAAATATATATATATTTTTTTCAAAATTGTCGGTCTTTTTTTGTTTGTAGCACAAAAAATTAAAACCGCGGAGGTGATCAAATACCACCAAAAAAATAAAATAAAATAATTTTGTTTGGGTACAGCGTCACACAACCGCGCAATTGTCAGTTAAAGCGACGCAGTGCCGTATCGCAAAAAATTGTCAGGTCACTAAGGGGGGGTAAATCCTTCCGGGGCTGAAGTGGTTAACTTCGTGTTGAAGAAATGGGTTGTGGTTTTAAGACATTGCGGAGGGTTTATGTTTTGTCATTTTAAATGGAAACAGGGATGGAATTCATCTGGATGCCCCCCCAGGCCATTTTCATGGTTTGCTTATCCATGACCACAAATCTTGTGTGGGCAGATATCCATCAATCCAAAAGGAAAATACCATTTGCTTGCTTTTTACATTTACAAGGATGTTTTAATCTCTGTTATAATATTTGGTAATTTTTTTATAAGTAATTATGTACAACATAATAATATAAAAATACAAATCTGATGCAGTGCATTAATATTTAGGTACCTCGTTAGGTTGAAACAAGACACAAGTCCATTGTGTTCACCCAATAGAAGAAAAAAAATGAATCAATAAACAGAAAACCTTCAGTCCGGGTTCACATATGTGTGGCAGCGGGTTCGTGCTCGGGGTCCGGTGCGTGTCTGTTCACCGGTTCAGGTCCAAATTATTTCATAAATTCACACCTGAACCCGGATCCGAACACGCCTAGGACCCTTTTTCAGTCCAGACCCCAACATGTGGCACCCGGCTCCATTGATAGCCGGTCACATTTGCCTGTCATTCGAATTAAATACGGGGGAAACCAATTTGCAAATGTTTGAACCCACCCTTTTTTTTTTTTTTTTTGTGGTTGAACTGGATGGACTTGTGTCTTTTTTCAACCTAACTATGTACCTAGACACGTGCATGACGAAAAAAACATTTTTTGTTTTATTTAGTTATTTAATTTTGGTAAATGCAGTTGATTCATTAAATTCGTGTTCGTGATTCGTATTCGGAATTCGTTTTATGTCTTCTTTAGAATTTTCTTGATACTTTTTTTTATTTGCACCAACATACAATTTTTCAGGACAAGCTTTTGGGGGAATGTCCCCTTCTTCAAGGTCCAAGTAGTACTGATTTACAAATTTTTAAGCAGAATGTAAAAACAAAAAAAACAACAAAAAAAAAACACGTCTCTGAGGGAAAAGAGAGAGAAAAAAACAACAAAAAAAAAAAAACAAACTCATACAAATCAATGGTAATAAAGATAGCAGCAGAGTTAGTGAGATAAGACAGAGGGAGAGCTATAGAATGGAGGTGGGGAGGGGGGGATGCTAGTCACAGAGGGGGCCGTAAAACTTTAGTATAATGGGTAAGGAAACCTATATCTAAATTCAGGCCATTCTTTTTTGTGTCAAAAAGAATTATCATTCTTAGTTCAAAGGTTTTCCTTTCTTGGATAGTTCTGAAATTCCCTTTAAGAACTAAAACATTGAGGTAAAACAAACTCATACAAATCAATGGTAATAAAGATAGCAGCAGAGTTAGTGAGATAAGACAGGGAGAGCTATAGAATGGAGGTGGGGAGGGGGGATGCTAGTCACAGAGGGGGTTGTAAAACTTTAGTATAATGGGTAAGGAAACCTATATCTAAATTCAGGCCATTATTTTTTGTGTCATAAAGAATTATCATTCTTAGTTCAAAGGTTTTCCTTTCTTGGATAGTTCTGAAATTCCCTTTAAGAACTAAAGCATTGAGGTCTTCTATAGTGTGGTCCGGTTGTGAGAAGTGATGTCCCACAAGTGTGCATAGACTGTCTTCTTTATGTTCCTTGATGGTATGCCTGTGCAAATTCAACCTTCTGTCCTGTTTCACCAACATAAGATCCTTTGCGGCACCTTTTGCATTGGATGAGGTACACAACATTACTGGAGGTACAGTTGTAAGATCCCATGATATTGAAGGTCCCATTTGTGTGTGTGACACTTTTGGATGGATTGATCTGGTTGCATTGTTTGCAGTGTTTTTTTATTGCAGGGTTTGCTTCCATTATTTGTGACTTCATAATCAGAGTGAAGTTTCCTGCTGATTAGTTTGCGTCTGAGGTTGGGTGGTTGTCTGAAAGCCAATAATGGGGGTGGTTGGAATGTTCCTTTCAGCCCATGTACACACGGTCGGAGATTCCGACAACCAAATCCGTCGGAGTAATTCCGACGGATTAATTCCGGAAGAGGTCCAGGAAGTGATGTTGCATACACACGGTCGGACTAAGTTGTCGGAAAATCCGATTGTACATAGCGTGATGACATTATTTCGTTACGACGGGACTACGTTCAGGCTAGTAGCCAATAGCTTTGGTCTAGGAATTTGATCTGAGCATGCGTGGCACTTTGTCCGTCGGAGTAGGCTACATATGATCGGAGTATGTCCGATCGGAGCATTTTGTCTGAAAATTTTACCGGCAAGTTGGAAAAGTTGGTCCGTCGGATATTCCGACAGAAACAGTCCGATGGAGACCACATACAGTCGGAATATCCGACAAAACGGTCCGATAGGACACATTCCGTCGGAATCTCCGATCGTGTGTACAAGGGCTTAGAGTTTCATCCTCTGTTATAATGGGTTGTAAATCTTTGATTATCTTTTTGATCCCTTCTAGTGTTGGGTTGTATGTGGTGACTAGTGGTACTCGGTTATTTGTTTTTTTTTCTCTGTGTATTGGAGGAGTTTTCAAGGCTGTGTTTATGCTGTTGTTGATGGTTTTGTCTTTGTAATCTTTCTTATGGAAGGAGTCTGCCAGTGTTCTGAGACGTTTATCTCGGTCTTCTGGGTCTGAACAAATTCGGTGGTATCTGATGGCCTGGCTGTGTATGATGGCCCGTTTAGTGTGTTGGGGGTGAAAACTGGAACTGCGAAGATAGCTGCATCGCTCAGTCGGCTTTCTGTATATGGATGTGTGAAGCTTGTGATACCTGATGTATACTGTAGTGTCTAGGAAGTTGACATGTGTGTTCCAATAATCCATTTTTAGTTTGATAGATGGGTGAAAAGTGTTGATCAATGAGAAGAATTGGTTTAGATTTTCTTCACCTTCAGTCTATATCATGAAGATATCGTCAATATAGCGATGATATCTGTATGGCTTTTGTTGTATGCTGTTCAGGAATTTGTCCTCCAGGTCCACCATAAATAAGTTTGCATATTGGGGTGCCATTTTGCTTCCCATAGCAGTACCCATACACTGGAGATAGATGTCATTATTGAAAGTGAAGTAGTTGTGTGTAAGAATGAATTTGATGAGCTGTGTCACATCCTCAGCAGTGTATTTGTGGTTTGGTGAGGATGATAAGAATCTGTGACATGCCGCCAACCCATCCTTGTGAGGGATGTTACTGTACAGATATTCATCATCCATAGATAGATCTCACTGCAGACAGTTCCTGCTGTACTGTTTCTAATATACTTCAGGCAGGCAGTTGATTCAGTTAGCTGCAGTGTATTTAGTGTGCATATATATATATGTATGCCGGCTTTGTGTGTATATATATGTATATGTGTGTATACAGTTTAGCTAGATCTCACTGCATACCGTTCCTGGTGTACGTATTCAAATACACTTTCAGGCAGGCAGGCAAGTGATTCAGTGATCCACAGTGCATTAAAGTGGAGGGCCACCCTAAAAAAAAAAAAGAGAATTAATATGCCTAATAAAATAAAAAATAAAAAAATTGGAAAAAAAAAATGTTTTAGCTTGCCAGAAATCCCTGTTGCTAGGCAGTCTTCCTAATCTGCCTTCTTCCTGCTCCTCAGTGATCTTCGGTCTTCTCTCCTCCTCTGCGTTGTCTTATGGGTAATGGGGCGCGCTGTGTTCTGGGAACTGTGTGTTCCCTAACACAAAGCGTCCCATTCACAAAGCGTCGCACGACTTGCGCATGCACAGTAGGAAACAGGCAGTGAAGCCTCAAGGCTCCACTGCCTGTTTGCCTTAGTGAGGATGGCGGCGCTGGGACCCGAGAGGGACATGTCGGCCTCGGCGGCCGACATCGCAGGCTGGAAAGGTAAGTCTCTATTAAAAGTCAGCAGCTACATTTTTTTTTTAGTTGCCGACTTTTAAAAAATAATTTTTACAGCTGAAACACCACTTTAAATATATATACAGTCTCCAACATATATATATCCACTGCATTCCAGTCTAGCCAAGCCTATATCTGACTGCAGGCCATTGCTGGTGTATGTTTTCAAATACACTTTCAGGCAGATGGGCAAGTGATTCAGTGATCCACAGTGCATTAAATATATATACAGTCTCCAACATATATATATCCACTGCCTTCTAGTCTAGCCAAGCCTATACCTGACTATAGGCCATTCCTGGTGTATGTAATAAAAGAAACTTTCGTGCATGTGATTCAGTGATCTGCAGTGCATAAAGGTAAATATACAGTCTCCTACATATATATCCACTGCATTCTAGTCTAGCCAAGCCTATACCTGACTGCAGGCCATTCCTGGTGAAATTTTTCTAGTAAACTTCAGGCGGTGTTTTGCTAATCCAATTTTACAGCATGTCTGGAAGGCCACCAAGGAAAGGCAGATGCTCACAGGCCACTAAAAGAGGGCAAGCAGGCTCTGTATCTACAGCCAACAGTGCTGGTCATGGACACGGTGCATCCTCAGCACGTGACCACAGTGTCGGGTACAGTGGCGGCTGGTGAAGTTTTTGGATGGGGGGGCACCAGACCCCACCCATCATGACCCCGCCCATCATTTTGCCCCCTCCCACTTCTCATAAACCACACCCCTTATGTAATCTGAAAAAAAAATTGGCGTGGGTTCCCCCCTCTGAGAGCATGCCAGGCCCTTAGGTCTGGTATGGATTCCAAGGGGAACCCCCTACGCCGAAAAAAGGGCGTGGGGGTCCCCCCCAGATCCACACCAGACCCTTATCCGAGCACACTACCCGGCCAGCCAGGAAAGGGGGTGGGGACGAACGGGCATGCCCTCAAAATGGGGGGGTGCCTTGGGGGAGGGGGGGCGGGCGGCCCCCCAACCCCAAAGCACCTTGTCCCCATGTGACACCGCCCCATTTTCCCTATATAAGTGGCAGCGCAGCATGTCCCTGGCATTCCGGCCGGAGAGATCGTCGAGTCAACATCTCCTGGAGAAGAAGAAGAAGAAGAAGAACGGGCGTCGGCGGCGGCGGTGGCGGCGACAGAAGACCGGGCCACCGCCTGTAAAAGAGCTATAAGAAGGCGCGGTGGCCCGGCAGAAGAACCGAAGAGGGGGACAAGACCCCCGAAGTCGGAAGAAGAGGCCGGCGGCGAGGAAGAAAGCCGGGCTCCTCCGCTAGCAAAAGAGCTACAAGAAGATAGCGGAGGAGAAGACCCCCGAAGACAGAAGACCCCCGGAGCTGTGCAATAAAATATTTTAACCCTGTGTTGTGTTTTTTTTGTACTTTTTTTCACAGGTGAATGGGTAGGGGTACATTGTACCCCATACTCATTCACATAGGATGGGGGGCCGGTATCCGGGGCCCCCTTATTAAAGGGGGCTCCCGGATTCCGATAAGCCCCCCGCCCGCAGACCCCGACAACCAACGGCAAGGGTTGTCGGGAAGAGGCCCTTGTCCTCATCAACATGGGGACAAGGTGCTTTGGGGTGGGGGGCCGCCCGCCCCCCCTCCCCCAAGGCACCCCCCCATGTTGAGGGCACGCGACCTGGTACGGCTCAGGAGGGGGGGCGCCCGCTCGTCCCCACCCCCTTTCCTGGCCGGCCGGGTAGCGTGCTCGGATAAGGTCTGGTGTGGATCTGGGGGGGACCCCCACGCCCTTTTTTCAGCGTAGGGGGTTCCCCTTGGAATCCATACCAGACCTAAGGGCCTGGTATGCTCTCGGAGGGGGAACCCACGTCAAAATTTTTTTCAGAAATTTGGCGTGGAGTTTCCCCTTCAGAGCTCATTCTCTGATTGGCCACGGCAAAAGTCGCCTGGCCTGGGGAAACCTTTCTGGCTGTGAAAGCTTTTTTTCCATTCATTCAGCTAAATGCATGAACATTCTCAACAAAGTAGAAACTAGAAAGCCTTTATGCGGTGACTCACCTCCTGCCTCACTGTATTGCAGCTCCGCTCAGGCTGAGGAACAGAGCTGCCGACGTCACTTCCGGGTTTCGTGAAGCAGCCGAAAGCCGGAAGTGACCTGCCTGTCTAAGATTGACAATGCTCCCGCCCGTAGAATCACAGTGATTTTACGGGCGGAAGTTAGTCGGCGTTCTGCAGTGCGCCGCAAGGCGGGTTTTTAACCCGCAAATGAAGCGCCATGGATGCAATCTTGTGATTGCATCGACGTGGCGCTTCTCATAGTGCACTGTGACCGGCGCCACAGTACACTATGTTAAATTGTTAAATTACATTTTTTTTTTTATGTCTTAAAGGGCCCGTTTTTTTATTTTTTAACTTTTATTTTAACTTTTTTATTTATTTATTTATTTTTTACTTTTTTTTTTTTTTTTTTTTTTACACCTAGGGGGAGTGGGGGGCGGCGCCCGGGCGCCCCCTATGGGCGGGCCGCCACTGGTCGGGTACATGCTTTAGAAGGATACGCAGAATTTTGAAGGCTCCGATGATGGTACCCAGGTAGAGGATGAAAGCAGTAATGTTAGCCCAATTTGTTGGTGCAGTGGTTCTTGTGCAGGTACTCAGGCTTTAGGGATCTCCTGAGGCAGGCCAGGAAAGTCTGTGGGCATTTCCCCAGTCATATAATGCCGTTGCTCGGCTGGCTTACCTTCAAAAGTAATGCAACCTGCCCAAGAACCATCTCATCTGTGACATGCCCACCAGTGGAATGCAATGTTGGCAATGCTGCAGCGGCTACACATGCAGCAGAGGGCCATCAATGAGTACCTGTGCGAGTATTGCACTAGGACAGGGTCAGGGGAGCTTAACTTTTTTTTGCCACGCCATTGGCTAATGATCAAGGATGCATGCACTGTCTTGTCACGATTTGAGGAGGCCACGAGGATTGTGAGCAATGACAGTGCATGCATCAGTGATACTGTCCCTCCTGTTTTCCTGTTGGAGCACAAGCTGAATGGAATAATGGACAGGACACTTGAGGCAGAATAGAGGGAGGAAGAGGAGGACTTCCTTACCTTTCAAGGCCCCCTTTTATCGAGACAGTATTCCTGTGTTTTTTTCAATTTTATTAAGCATATTAATTCTCTTTTTTTTAGGTTGGCCCTCCACTTTAATGCACTGTGGATCACTGAATCACTTGCCTGCCTGCCTGAAAGTGTATTTGCACCAGGAATGGTATGCAGTGAAATCTAGCTAAACTGTATACAGTATATATATATATATATATATATATATATATATATATATATATATATATATATTAAATACACTGCAGCTAATTGAATCAACTGCCTGCCTGAAGTATATTAGAAACAGTACAGCAGAAACAGTCTGCAGTGAGATCTAGCTAAACTGTATATAGTATATATATATATATATATATATATATATATATATATATATATATATATATATATATATATATATAGATTATATACTAAATACACTGCAGCTAGCTGAATCAACTGCCTGCCTGAAGTATGTTAGAAACAGTACAGCAGGAACGGTCTGCAGTGAGATCTAGCTAACTGAATAAACTGTCTGCTCAAAGTAAATTAAATGACACACTCTCTCTCTCTCTGCCAGCAATACACTACACAAGGCCAACATGCAGGCAGCCTTATATAGTGTGGGGCGCGGACTTAACCCCCTGAGCCTTAATTGGCCAAAGGCACCCTGCCTTTGGCTAATTATGGCTCTCTTTGCTGACAGAGCTGTGATTGGCCAAAGCATGCGGGTCATAGTGCATGCTTGGCCAATCATCAGCCAACAATTTACTGCGATGACGCAGTGCATTATGGGGCGTGACACGCTGCTCGAATTTGGCACGAATGCCCCATAATGTTTGACCTTTGGCGAACAATCGAACAGCCCATGTTCGACTCAAACTCATGTTCGACTCAAACTCATGTTCGACTCAAACTCGAAGCTCATCCCTAGTGAGGAGCAATGTCAGGAACCATAAACCAGGTGGAGACAGAAAGTGCAATTAACCACTTGCTGACCAGCGCACACCGATGTATGTCAGCAGAATGGCACGGACAGGCAAATGGGCGTACAGGGACGTCCCTTTAAATTTGCCGCCATGCCATCGCCTGCACGCCACCTGGGACCTCCGTGAGTCTGATTGCGTGTCCCAAGATCGTCTCACGGGGAGGAAGATCAGTGTCACTGTCATCGTCATGACACTGTCACTGTCATTGGGGGCAGAGATCAGTGACGTGTCATACACAGCCACGCCCCCCCCACAGTTAGAAACATTCCCCAGGGCTCACTTAACCCCTACACTGCCACCTAGTGGTTAACCCCTTTACTGCCAGTGTCATTTACAAAGGAATCAGTGCATTTGTATAGCACCGATTGCTGTATAAATGACAGTGGTCCCAAAAATGTGTCAAAAATGTCCGATCTGTCTGCCATAATGTCGCAGTCATGATAAAAATCGCTGATCGCCGCCATTTCTAGTAAATAAACAATTATTAATAAAAATGCCATAAACTATGCCCTATTTTGTAAACGTTATAACTTTTGCGCAAACCAATCAAGAAAAGCTTATTGCGATATTTATTTATTTTTTACCAAGAATATGTAGAAGAATACGTATACGTACCTAAACTGAAAATAGTTTTTTTTAAATATATTTTTGGGGGATATTTATTATAGCAAAATGTAAAAAATAATGTTTTTTTTCAAAATTGTCACTCTTTTTTTGTTTATAGTGCAAAAAATAAAAAACGCAGGGGTGATCAAATACCACCAAAAGAAAGCTCTATTTGTGGGAAAAAAAGGACTTCAATTTTGTTTGGGAGCCACGTCGCACGAACACACAATTGTCAGTTAAAATGACACAGTGCCAAATTGCAAACACTGTTCTGGTCTTTGGCTTGCAAAATGAATCAGTGACTTGAAGCGGGACTGCGATATTGTGGCGGACAAATCGGACACTAACTGACACTTTTGACACTGTTTGGGGACCAGTGACACTAATACAGTGATTAGTACAAAAAAATATGCACTGTCACTGTACTAATGACATTGGCTGGGAACGGATTAACATCAGGATCAATCAAAGGGTTAAATGTGTGCCTAGCCTGTGCTTTCTCACTGTGTGGGAGGTGCATTGATTAGGGGAGGGCATTGATCCATGTTCCTGCTTTGCAGGAACACAGGATCAATACCTTCTCTTCTGACAGAACGCCAATCTGCCTTGTTTACATATACAGATTGCCATTTTGCCTGTGTACTGTCTAATTGGTGGGAGCGAAAGGACATGGATTCCATGGTACCCAGTGCTGGGCTCCCGCTGTGTGTGATCACAACAGGTCGCCAGCAGCGTGCACGCGCGCCCCAGACCCGGAAGTGTCAGATCACGTACTAGTTACGTGATCTGGCACAGAGCGGCTGCCCTGATGCAGTATATGTACGGTGGGAGGTCTGCAAGTGGTTAATGAAATAGCAAAAATAACAGTTCAGGAACGTAGTCAAAAACAGAAGCCAGCGTTTGGATGCCAGAGCGTGTAATCAGACGAGGTGGGGGTCAGGAAACCAGAAGTCAGCGTAGTCAGGAGCAAAAATAGTCATTAACAGGAATTGGAAGAGAAGTCAGCCAGGCCAAGTCACATGCCGCGTACACACGACCAGACTTTTCGACCGAACTGTGGGCTTCATCTGGGGAGAGAGGGAGAGAGAGAGAGATGGGAAGAGAGGGAGGGAGAGAGGGAAATGGGTGGAGAGGGAGATGGGGAGAGAGGGATATGGAGGGAGGGAGATAGAAGGAGAGAGTGAGATAAAGGGAGGTAGAGGGAGATGGGGAGAGAGGGGAGAGAGAAAGAAAGAGGGAGGGGGGGAGATAGAGAGAGAGGGAGAGAGAAAGAAGGATGATAGAGAGGGAGAGGAGGAGAGAGAGAGAAGGGAGAGAGAGAGAGAGAGAGAGAGAGAGAGAGAGAGAGAGAGAGAGAGAGAGGGTGGGATGGGATCCATAGTTAAAGCACACTGCTGTCTCTGCTGCTGCTCTCTCTTCTCTTACAGAATCGCTGAAATAGTTATCAATACTTGTTTTTCATGCATTATGGGCATTTGAGAGGGTCTCCTGAGGTTAGCCTACGCTTCTAAATGCAAACGCTCATAAACGCAGCTAAACGCGCATAAACATGGTATGTAAAAGCGTCAAAACAGATGTTTTTAAATGTCAGTTACTAGCTGCCAAGTTCCAGCGTTCAGAAGCCAAATACACTAACAGACCTGGGACCTTCTCCTGCCCGGGCACCTACTACTTCTCCCAAACCCAAAGTTTTTGCCACACAGGCTGCGTAATGTCATTTTTAGTGGCTTGCTGTCACAATATATAATAACACCAGGAATCGCACCTTGTTTATGGATAAAAAAACTTTCCATCATTTGAGTTTTATAACACAAAGATAAAACAGGTATTGATGTTGATACATTATACATGTGCTTTTTTGATCATAAATTTCCTTATCAGAAATAGAAAGGGAAAAATAAAATAAAAATGAATTGGAATAATTCCAAAGAGATACGATTGGTACTAAAAGAAGTACAAAGGTTTTGATTTTTTTTTTTTTTTTTTTTTTACACATAGAGATAAAGGTGAATAACAAGCTAGATGAAACGAAAATCATCAAAGCAAAAATAAAAGAAACATTGTTAGAAATTAAATTGACTCCAAAACAGATATATTGTATACTAGGTAAAAAGGAGAAAACAGACTTCAGAAGAAGATCCAGGACACCTGGGAAGAAGAAAGATCTGTTAGCAGGCTTCGCAACTGATGATGGATTTACAACAAGGGACATTTTTCGGCATTTTTCTTTTAATAAATGATTTTTTTTTCAAATGCTTGGATGACTATTTCTCGGTTACACTCCTTTTTTTTTTGTGAAGGAGTACCTCTTACTAATTCACATAGGGGACAATATATGGGGGCCCCCTTTTAAAGGGAGATTCCAATAAGCCCCCCACCCACACAGACTCTCACAAACACTGGGCCATAGGGGCAGGGTGCCTTGCCAAGGGCCTCCTGGTAAGGCAGTACTTCCTTTCATGTGGAGATCATGTGCCCTGGTGTGGTTCAGGAAGGGGGGGGAGGGGGAGCCCACCTCCTTTTAAAGTGGTTGTAAACCCTTACACATGCTCAGTGAAGTTAACATCCTTAAGTGATAGACAGTGATGAAACAAATCCCCCTACATAAGTTGTACCCATTTATCTGAAGTCTTCTCTTCATTACATCTGTTCATAGTCCAGAATTTATCAAGCTTGTTTGAGCTTTTAGAAAACAGGGGGGTGGGGAACTAAATTTACACTCTACAGAGCTCAGTGAGGAGAGCTGATTTGTTATGTACATGCTATGTGTTAGAAATATCTTCTTTCATCTTCTTTCCACATTTTCCAAAAACTTGTAGAAAAAAATGACATGTTCAAAAGACTCATTATGCCTCATAGAATATACATTGCAGTTTTTTCTTTCCAAAATGGGGTCATGTTGTAAACGTTTCTATTGTCCTGGTGCTCCGGGGCTTTCAAAAATAGGTAGGTTGTCAGGAAACTGACAACAGGATAGGTTGTCAGGAAACTAAATGTGTAATTTAAAGCGGGAGTTCCGCCGTTTTTTTTTTTTTTTAAAGCCAGCAGCTACAAATACTGCAGCTGCTGACTTTTAAAATAGTGACACTTACCTGTCCAGCGCGCCCGCGATGTCGTCACCCGAAGCCGATCTCTCGATCGTCTCTCGTGTGCTGCCGCCGCCATCTTGGGTATGGGAATCAGGAAGTGGAGCCTTTTCGGCTTCATTTCCCGGTTCCCTACTGCGCATGCGCGAGTCGCGCTGCGCAATAAGGATGGTCCCCGCTGTCTCTGGGATCCGTGTGTTTCCCAGCAGGCAGCGGGGGACTTTCGGAACGGGGAGTAGATTCTGCGGAAAGGAGCGTACCTTCTGCAGAATCTACGCCGGAAGTGGGTGCAGATACCTGTACTGTACAGGTACCTGCACCCCCCTCCCCCCTGAAAGGTGCCAGTTGTGGCACCGGAGGGGGGGAGGATTCCAATGAGCGGAAGGTCCACTTTAGGGTGGACCTCCGCTTTAAGCTCCTAGAACGCCTGACAGTGCTCCCTGCATGTTGAGCCTCTCTATGTGGCCAGGCTGTGGAAAAGTCTCACACATGTGGTATCGACATACTCAGAAGGAGTAGCAGAATATATTTTGTGGTGTAGTTGCAAGTTTATCTATGCCATGTGTGAGAAATCATTTGTTGATATGACAATTTTGTGGGGAAAAAAAATTCTAAATTTTCCAAACTATTGTGGGCAAAAAATTGTAACTTCAAAAAACTCACTATGCCTCTTACTAAATACCTTGGACTGTCATCTTTACAAAGAGGAGTCTTTTGACGGGTATCTATACTGTCCTGACATTTTAGGGCCTCAAGAAATGAGATAGTCCGTCAGTACATCAGGATTGATACATTTTCAATGGATAAATTTTCAATGGTACGTAGCCTAGCTTGTAGAAGCTATCACATTCACACAAACCTATCATCATACACTAATAGGGATTATTATTTTTTTTACCAAAGACATGTAGCAGAATACATTCTGGCCTAAATTTATAACGAAATTTGATTTTATGTGATTACTTTTAAAACAGAAATTAGAAAATATCGTTTTTTTTTTTAAATTGCTCTTTTTTTGCTTATATCACAAAAAATAAAAAAAAACAGTGCTTAATAAATACCACCAAAAGAAAGCTCTATTTGTGTGAAAATAAAATATAAAAATGTAATGTATAGTGTAGCATGACTGAGTAAGGCTCGGTTCACACAGTACGCGGCACTACTTGCAGCGCCGCGACCTGCCGCGACCTCACCGGCGACTTGCAAAACGACTTCTGTATAGAAGTCAATGCAAGTCGCCCGAAGTCGCCGCAAAAGTAGTACAGGAACCTTTTTTCTAAGTCGGAGCGACTCGAGTCGCTCCAATTAGAACGGTTCCGTAGTACAGAACGGGGGCGACTTGTCAGGCGGCGAAGTCGCCTGGACAAGTCGCCCCTGTGTGAACCGAGCCTTATTGTTATTGCAAGTGCAAGAGCACTGAAATCTGAAATTGGTCTGGGAAGGAAGAGGGTGAAAGTGCCCAGTATTGAGGTAGTTAAGGTTCACAATATGACGATACTTGGACAAAAATGAGCTCCATAGTCCAGTTGAATGAAAGAATGCTTTACTGTACCAATGCCGCAAAGTCGTTTTTAGAAATGTTTTCAAATGAATGAAAAAATTAAAACTGAAATATCAAATTGGCATAAGTATTCAGACCCTACTTGAAATTTAGCTTAGGTGCCTCCAATTTCTCTTGATCATTGCTGATCGTTGATTGGAGTCCACCGGTGGTTATTTAATTGATTTGGAAAGGCACGCATTTCTATTAAAGACCTCATAGCAATGCAATACTGCGTCAGAGCCATGAGGTCAAAGAAACTGCCCACAGAGCTCAGAGACAGCATTATTACAAGGCACAGATCTGGGGAAGGCTACAAAAAACTGCTGCACTGAAGGTTCCCGAGAGCACAGTGGCTTCCATAATTCTCAAATGGAAGAAGATTTGCACAACCGGGACTCTTTCAAGAGCTGGTCACCTGGCCAAACTGAGCAATCCGGGGAGAGGTGACCAAGAAACTGATGGTCATTCTGACTGAGCTCCAGAGATGATGTGTGGAGATGGGACAAAGTTCCAGAAGGAAAACCATCACTGCAGCCCTCCACCGATCTTGGCTTTATGGCACAGTAGCTATAGGGAAGCCCCTCTCCTGCTTGGAGTTTGCAGAAAAGCATCTGACAGACTCTCAGATTGTGAAGAATAAGATTCTCAGGTGAAACCAAGATTGAACTGTTTGACCTCAATTCTAAATGTTATGCCTGGATGAAACCAGGCACCACTCACCCCCTGCCCAGTACTATCCCAACAGTGAAGCATGGTGGTGACAGCATCATGCTGCGGGGTTGGGAGACTTGTCAAGGTTGAGAGGAAGCGGAATGAAGCAAAGAACAGAGCTATCCACAATAAAAACCTGTTTCACAGGGCTCAGGACTTCAGACTGGGCCAAAGGTTCACCTGCCAGCATAACAATGATCCTAAGAACACAGCCAAGGTAGCACAGGCGTGGCTTAGGGACAACTCTGTGAATGTCTGAGAGTGGCCCACCAGAGCCCTGACTTGAGCTTTATTGAACATCTCTGGAGAAACCCGAAAATGGGCATCAACTGACGGGGTCCCCATCCAACCTGACTGCAAGGTCCATAAAGGCATGAATGATGGATTTTGGGGTGGAGGAACTTGACTGGCCTGCACAGAATTCTTACCTCAACCCAATAGAAGGCCTTTGGGTTAAATTAGAGGGGAGACTGTGAGCCAGGCCTTCTCGCCTAAAATCAGTGCCTGACCTCACAAATGTGCCTCTGGAAGAATGGTCAAACATTCCTATAGACACAATTCTAAACCTTCCCAGAAGAGTTGAAGTTGTAATAGCTGCAAAGAATGAGCCAGCACAATATGGAACCCTACAGACTAAGCCCTTGTACACACGATCGGAGATTCCGACGGAATGTGTCCGATCGGAGCGTTTTGTCGGATATTCCGACTGTGTGTGGTCTGCATCGGACTGTTTCCGTCGGAATATCCGTTGGACCAAATTTTCCAACTTGCCGGAAATATTTTCCGACAAAATGCTCCGATAGGACATACTCCGATCATGTGTAGAGAATTCCGATCGGACAAAGTGCCACGCATGCTCAGATCAGATTCCTACACCAAAGCTATTGGCTACTAGCCTGAACGTAGTCCCGTCGTAATGAAATAACGTCATCACGTCATCTGAACGATCAGATTTTCCGACAACTTCGTCCGACCGTGTGTATGCAACAGTTTCGGACAAAATCCGTCGGACAAAATCTGACGGATTTGGTTGTCGAAATCTCCGACCGTGTGTACAAGGGCTTAGACTGGGATGCCATTAAAGTTCATGTGCGTGTAAAGGCAGGTGTCCTAATATTTTTGGTAGTATAGTGTATTTCGAATTAAGCCCATCTGACCAGCAGGTCTCATATGGATGGTCTTTTCTATAATTTTGTGCTTTTAGGTGTGAAACACATTAGAGATTCTTTGCCATTACTGTAGCCTATTTTTATGAAATAATAGCATTTGCATTAATTTTTGGAGTGATGTCAACCTGGTGTTTGCTGTTATATATGCTTCAGTGACGAGTTGCATGTGTACCGGCTAAGAACTATTGCAGACAAGTGTGGACTGGAGCGGTAACATTATATTTTAGTATATCATCTTCAAGACAAGTGCAGCACTAGGGCTAGGCTTTTGTATTAGACAGAACAGCATGTACTGCACACATTGAAACACTGTATTTATAGTTTATTTGTAGAAGAAATGTATTACACAAATTAAAATTGAGAGCAGAAAACATCATGTTATAAACCTACTGTAGATCAGATAATAAAAAAATAAAAGCAAGATTGTTCAAGTAATGGCTACATCACTGCTATCATATAGCAACTTCTTTGTCATTTTGGCGATTGTCCAGCAATGGTCAGGGGTTTATCTCTTCTATAATTTTGGCAAATTATAGTATTAAGTTTCAAAATCTAGAATAGCATAGACCAAATCCTGTCAGAAAGTACATGAAAGAATGGTCTTCATCCTATAGGAAGGCCACACTCTGCACCTCTGGTAGTAATGGAGCGCTTGGCAGATACAGTTAAGTCATTGGTGGAGAGGTTTGTGGCCTTCTGAGACAGGTGCCTTGGACAAGCAATTACAGTGCAGGGCGGTGACCGGTGAGGTCATATAGGCTGTACATTGCATTTATTACAGATCTCTCTACTCTGTACCGTTACATCATCACTCAGTCTGTGTTGTCTCTGGATGAGGCTCAGCTCCACTCACAAGATTAGGATGCCTACAGCCACAGGGGTTTAGTGAGAGGGGCAGCCGAATGTGTACGATGAATGCCGGGATGAGAATTGGAACCATTCATGTGGCTGGCTGTGTTTTCTGTGTAGGCTAATATATATATATATATATATATATATATATATATATATATATATATATGAAATGTTCATTTTTTTGTGGAGTACGCCTTTAATTCTTTCTTCATTATGAAACAAAACTCCTTCTGTTGTCCTAGATGTATTGGGTCATCTATGATAATCCATTCATCTTTTTGGTTGGGTTTGTTCATATCTAAATTCTATTCTTCTCATCATCCAACGTCCTGGTGCCATTCGCAGCTTTAAGAGCCTCTTGATCTAGGGTCATCATAGGCAGGACCAGGACAAGGGGTGGACAGAAGGGAAAGCTGCCCCAGGCACAGAGAAGCAAGGGGCAAAGAATAGATGCAGGGTGGTACACCCATTCTGTGGCATGCATTAAGCATTGGGAGAGGGGGTGCAATTCTGCATCCTTGCCCTGGGAGCTGGAGGAACCTGTCCCGGTACTGATTATAGGTAGACCTCTTCCCGATTTGCTAGCTGTGTTCTTATTTCCTGTGAAATGGAATTGCCAATGAACCTAGAAAAGAGAATATAACTTATCATCGGGTCTCAGTAGAACGCTCTCACACTATTTTCCACCAGCCATCAGGAAGTCTATTACGCTAACCTAACCGGTTACCTTCTTATATCAGTGGGGAGTGATCTGATCCTGTTTTGAGCCCACAGATTTGAGGAAGATCTAAAAGATAGGACTTATCCGAGGGCACAAGAGGAGTTAGAGAAGATACAGTACATGGGACTAACAAGCAGAAAAGCTGTCCTAAGAAGGCTAAATTGCCATTGCTAATGACTTCCCTATTTATGTCACATGCTAAAACAACCAACCAGCCAGGAAACAGGTGACATGGCTGGGG
Source organism: Lithobates pipiens (assembly GCF_037356315.1). NCBI lineage: Eukaryota > Metazoa > Chordata > Amphibia > Anura > Ranidae > Lithobates > Lithobates pipiens. Next base: position 529,962,142 of record NW_027507718.1, on the reverse strand, counting down.
TGACGGATTCCCTGGTAATGAAGGGGTGTTCTGGTGATCGATTCCCCACATACTGGGACCAGTCTCATGGCACAGAGCACCTAGAAACCTAGCCTGTGCAACAATAGTTAACGCGTTTCACACTACCAAGCACCCTTGGTAGTGTGAAACGCGTTAGCTTTGTTGGTTTGCTGTGACCCACTTTTGTGTGATTCTGCTTCACAAATAAAAGGCATTTGAATTTATCTTGGAGTGCGGCCGTCAAGATTTCTTCAATTATTTGCAATGGTTAGGAGTTTATCTCTTCCCTGGTCACTCCTGGCAACTCTGCTCCTCATGTCTCTCGTGAAGAGAAGAGAGGAAGCCTGAGCAGAGGGCATTGAGAGCTCAGGGGAGGAAGAATTTTGTTATATTTTATAAAGATACCGGACCCTTCCATTGCCACCATTATCCTCCATTTCAGTGGAAAAATTTCTCTCCTCACTGGTAGTGTCTACAGAACATGCTAACTCTTGATTGGGTGCTAGTTTTGAAACCTTCTTCCAGTCTGTGAGTTTAAAAAAAGGATCAGATTGCTCTTCACTGTTCAGATGAAAACAGGACCCAAACCCAAGCTCATCCCTATTCACTATTATGGAAGAGAGCTTGGAAATGACCTAATTGGAGGCAAAAATTGCTAATGGTAAATATTAGCTGGTATTTGGTATGGTGAGACTCCATAGGAAAACAATTAAAGGTCTCTCTGCTGCTCTCTTCGTCATCTCAAATACAGAATACAGAATCGTATTACCTTTCATAGTAAAGAGGTCAAATTACTTTCTAAAACCAGTAAATGTAACTTTTTAAGAAAAAAGCTGCATTGAAGTAGATGAAGGTTAAGTCTGAGCATGTAGGCCCTTTGCAAAATAATCTGGTATGGGTGACTGGGGACAAAGAGAAGGCTAATTTATTAAATACTTTCTTCAGCTCTGTGTATACAAAGGAGCATGGGGGAGCTCATGTCCACAATGGGGGTGGTACAGACGCAGCCCCAAATCCACAATGGCTCATAAGTGATATGGTCCAGAAATATTTGGACAGAATAAAGGTGGATAAAGCACCTGGACCTGATGGCATCCACCCACGGATCCTAAAAGAATTGAGCTCTGTAATTTCAAAGACATTGTATCTAATTTTTAGGGACTCATTAATGACAGGAATAGTACCACTGGATTGGCGCAGGGCCAATGTGGTGCCTATATTTAAAAAGGGAACAAAGTCTTTAGCAAGTAATTATAGACCTGTTAGTTTAACTTCTATAGTTGGGAAGATACTGGAGGGATTAATAAAAGATCACAGACGAGTTCTTGCAGGAAAAAAATATTTTAAGCAACAGTCAGCATGGATTCATGAAAGACAGAAGTTGTCAGACAAACCTGATTTCTTTTTATGAGGAGGTAAGTAAAACCTTGGACAGAGGGGTGGCGGTGGACGTGGTATACTTGGACAGAGGGGTGGCGGTGGACGTGGTATACTTGGACAGAGGGGTGGCAGTGGACGTGGTATACTTGGACAGAGGGGTGGCGGTGGACGTGGTATACTTGGACAGAGGGGTGGAGGTGGACGCGGTATACTTGGATTTTGCAAAAGCGTTGGATACAGTTCCGCACACACGGCTCATGTGTAAGGTAAAGTCTACAGGTTTGGAAACATCAGTTTGTAAATGGATAGAAAACTGGCTAAAAGACAGAATTCAGAGAGTAGTGGTTAATGATTCTTACTCTGAATGGTCTAAGGTTATCAGTGGTGTACCCCAAGGTTCAGTGCTGGGACCCTTACTTTTTAATATCTTTATAAATGATATTGGGTCTGGGATCAAGAGTAACATTTCTGTCTTTGCAAATGACACCAAGCTATGCAGTGGAATAACCTCCTTACAGGATGTCTCCAATTTACAAGCAGACCTCAATGCTCTTTCTAATTGGGCGACTATGTGGCAGATGAGGTTTAATGTTGAGAAATGTAAGGTCATGCACTTGGGGGCTAAGAATATGCCATGCATCATACACGCTAGGGGGGGTACAACTGGGGGGATCCATAGTGGAGAAGGATCTGGGGGTTTTGGTAGATCATAAGCTCAATAATAGCATGCAATGCCAATCTGCAGTTTCCAAAGTGAGCAAAGTCCTTTCCTGTATTAAGAGAGGTATGGACTCCAGAGAGAGATATCATTTTGCCCCTGTTCAAATCATTAGTAAGACCTCATCTGGAATATGCCGTTCAGTTTTGGGCACCAGTTCTCAAAAAGGATATCGGGGAACTGGAGAAAGTGCAGAGAAGGGCAACCAAACTGATAAGAGGCATGGAGGAGCTCAGCTATGAGGAAAGATTAGAGGAACTGAATTTATTCACTCTTGATAAGAGGAGATTAAGGGAGGATTTGATCAACATGTACAAATATATAAGGGGTCCATATAGGGAACTTGGTGTCGAGTTATTCACTTTAAAGTCAACAAAGAGGACAAGGGGGGCACTCTTTACTTCTAGAGGAGAAGAGATTTCATCTCCAAATACGGAAAGGTTACTTCACAGTAAGAGCTGTGAAAATGTGGAATAGACTCCCTGCAGAGGTGGTTCTGGCCAGCTCAGTGGATTGCTTTAACCACTTCCCGACCAGCGCACGACGATGTACGTCGACAGAATGGCACGGGCAGGCATATTGGCGTACATGTACGTCCAATATTCGTTGCCGCCATGCCATCGGGAGCGCGCCGCCGGCGGCGCGCTCCCGCGCTGGTCGGGACCCCCGTGAGTCCGGTCGCGGGACCCGCGGACTCGATCGCCGCGGGCATCCCCGCGATCGTCTCACGGAGCGGCCGAATGGAGGAAATGCTGTATAAACAACATTTTTCCATTCTGCCTAGCAACTAGTGACGCTGATCTCTGCTCCATGTGATTGGAGCAGAGATCAGTGTACACTAAATGAAAGCCCAACCCCCCCACAGTTAGTAACACACCCCTAGGAACACTTAACCCCTACACTGCCACCCACTGGTTAACCCTTTCACTGCCAGTGTCATTTACACAGGAATCACTGCATTTATATAGCAGTGATTACTGTATAAATGACAATGGTCCCAAAAATGTGTCAAAAATGTCCGATGGGTCCCCCACAATGTCGCAGTCACAATAAAAATCGCAGATCGCCGCCATTACTAGTAAAAAAAAAAATAATAAAAAATTATTAATAAAAATGCTATAAAACTATCCCTATTTTGTAAACGCTATAACTTTTGCGCAAACCAATCAATAATCGCTTATTGCGATTTTTTTTTTACCAAAAATATGTAGAAGAATACGTATCGGCCTAAATTGAGGGAAAAAATGTTTTTTTATATATTTTTGGGGGATATTTATTATTACAAAAAGTAAAAAATAATGCGTTTTTTTCAAAATTATCGCTCTATTTTTGTTTATAGCGCAAAAAATAAAAACCGCAGGGGTGATCAAATACCACCAAAAGAAAGCTCTATTTGTGGGAAAAAAAGGACGTTAATTTTGTTTGGGAGCCACGTCGCACGACCGCGCAATTGTTAGTTAAAGCGACGCAGTGCCGAATCGCAAAAAGTGGTCTGGTCTTTGACCAGCAAATTGGTCCGGTGGTCTGAAAGTGGTTAAGAAAGGCCTGGATTTATTCCTAAGTGTGCATAATATAACTGGGTACTAAAATTTATAGGTAAAGTTGATCCGGGGAAAATCCGATTGCCTCTCGGGGGATCAGGAAGGAATTTTTTCCCCTGCTTTAGCAAATTGGATCATGCTCTGCTGGGATTTTTTGCCTTCCTCTGGATCAACTGTGGGTATAGAATTGGGTATATGGGCTGGTATATTTATTGTATGTATGTGTATGTATATGTGTATATATATGTGTGTATATATCATTTTTTTTTTTTGGTTGAACTGGATGGACTTTTTCAACCTGACTAACTATGTAACTATGTAACCAAGTGGCCATCCACGTGTAGAGATGGTGATATTGCCATACAAAGGATTATTGCAAAATACCACTGGTATGGCTTGTATTGTGCTATGGTATTATCATTTTTTTTATATTACTGTAGCAAGGTCTCCAGCCTCCTTCAGTCTACTGAGAACCTCCAGGGCCAGAGATAGCTGACATCCTTCTGTATGTGGTGGGTTGTGAGGCATAGTGGGTGTAAGGTGAATGAAGTTATTGGGTGCCAGACACTTCTTGAATGCAAAAGAGATGTTTATTTCTCTTAAAAAAGTTTGTGGGAAAGAGGGTTAGGGCCAGGGCACCCTTGAATAGTTGCAAGTTCAATTAGCAGACTCTGAGACTTCAATAGGACAGCCATGCAGAAAAAAGCCTCCAGTAAGAAGCCACTTCTGCACGTGCAGGAATGCTGTCTCTTCTGGCAACAGTCTTTAAAGAGGAAGTAAAGGCTCTTAAAAAAAAAATGCAACCTGCAAGGCAAAGGCATAATGAGCTAGTATGCATAGCATACTAGCTCATTATGAATAACTTACCTGAGAACGAAGCCTCCGAAGCGGTCCTCTGTCTTCATGTTCGCCGCTGCCATGTATCCCGGAGTGACTTCCGGGTCTCGCTGCTCCGCCGCTGTGATTCGCGGAGCAGCGATGACGTCACTCCCGCGCATGTGCACGGGAGCCAACACGAGCGGCATGTCGCCGTGATCTGTGGCCTGCCCAGTGCACCTGCGCGCGCCGCTGTCTACGGCGCATGTGCCGTAGACAGCGGTGGCTGTCTTTTTGTAAATATCCCCTAAACCGTATAGGTTTATTAGATATTTCTTGGACCTACAGGTAAGCCTTAATCTAGGCTTACCTGTAGGTCAAAGTGGTTTGTAAGGGTTTACAACCACTTTACCTTCACTACAACTTCTCCTTGTAGTTCTTTAGCCCACTGAGCTCCCGGTCTCTCACTAGACCCACTGATTTCCTGTCACTGAATCTCTTGAGCTTCTCCAATCTTAACAGTGGTATCTTCCTCCAGCGTCACCCCCGTCTCTCTGCTGGGCCCTAGCTTGCCACTCCCAATCCTTCTCAAGCTTAACCCCACTTGTCTGCTCGGTCCCTGGCTTGACACACAAGGCTGCTCTGCAAGCGTCACCTCTGCTGGCTGAGTCCTTAACTTGATCACCGCATGACGTTTCCTGATTCTCCACCATGCCCGTTCGGTGAAAATACTGCTCCGGTACATGCTCCTTGGTGGAGACAGCTTCCCTTTTATCTTTGACCACTGACAGGTTCTCCGGCTGGCAGAACTGTCACTTCTGGTTGAACTGCAACCCTTGATCCCAACCCTGCTCTGTTCTATTGCTTCTGGATAGGCCCTCAGACAGCCTAGCAGACAAGACGCCCCCAGGACAGGCCCAATCTCCAGCCTAGCAGCCCGGGGCACACAACATATGTCCACCCAGACAGCCGTCCAGGTGGCACAGAACCCCCGATCACCTGACTGCACCCGAATATATAGCTTCTCACAGCAAACCAAGGGATCCAAGAAAACCCCTGCCCATTGGCTGAGATACCCCACATACCCATAACCTGATGGATTGCCCTTTTCATATCTAGTACCACCAAGTACCCGGCCACCTAGTGGTAGAAGAGAAAAGTGCAACAAGGCCAAACTTAGGGAGAAATCAATGGATCGCTAACAATCAACCGGGATAACTACTCCTGGCAAGTAAATTTGTGGGAAGCATCCCTGCCTAAACTTCAGGGTTTAACATTACATTTATCCCTGCTGATAAGAGTGCTGTACTCATAAAACGTAATATAGAGATCCCCCAACTATGATTAGCAGATGTTCATGTCAAATGACAGGAAGCCCATATGATGCTCTGATTGATCATCCCAATAAGATCAGATTCCCCTTTGTATGATCAACTATAATCTCATCTATTCTACTATGTAGAAGACTAAATGTAATAAAGATTTAAAAAAAGATTTTGCAAAAGACTATTTCATATCTGCTAAATGAGTATGGAAAAAAAAAATCTAGAAATTAGACAATATAGGTCGGGAATGAAAAAATTATTAGGAATGGGCTGTTCAGATCTCCAAACCTGTAAAACAGCTGACATTGCTGGGCCAATAGACTGTGAGCAAGAGATTCCGTACCCCACGGCTGGTTTACACAAAGTAGTGAGAATGCTCCTGACATCATTAACCTAATATGGGTCAATGCCATGACCATATTAGGCCAATGACATTGACCTACTATAACCAGGTGGTCAATAATGTCATGAGCATCCCTGCCCCTTTGTGTTAACCGGCCATGGGTTGTGGAATCTCCTGCTGCAGATGATTGGCTCACCATTTTCAGCTAGCTTCAGGGTTTAGTCTGAGCCTGAGCTTATTATTATGCATATTAGAGTGTATACTATTATATTTATACTTAGTCCTATTTTTACACCTTCTGCAGACTACTGGAGTATTGTGGTACCACCTGTGTTGTATTAAAGAGCAGAGCCTTCACTTTTTCTGTGGGAACAGGACAGAATCTGTAATAGGCACCAGTGCTTCTATGGGTTAGTATCCCCCAAAATTATTGTCTCAGTCAGTCCTGTTGTACTCACTGTAATTCCTTGATCTGGCTTGTGGTCAGAGCTTCCATCAGATCACTGAATTGAGAACCCTTCAGGTTGTTCCAGGACAGGTCCAGTGTCCTCAATGTCTGGTTATTTCTTATTCCAAAGGCCAAGTGGGGACAGGAACTGTCTGTCAGGTGATTATAGGACAGACTGCAAAAGAGAAGAATATCACCAAAAGAAATGTAATTTGTCCTATAGCAATAGATGCAACTATTCTCTAAATCGGGGGTCTTCAAATGTTTCAGTATGAGGGCCACATTGTATATTTTACAAATAATTGTAGACCAAAAAAAGTCCCTATCATGCCGCGTACACAAGACTGGACTTTCCGGCAGACTAGGTCTGACGGTCTTCCCGACAAACTTTTTGGCGGAGTTCCGATGGACTTTCTGAACGAACGAACTTGGCCACACACGAACGGGCTAAGTTTTTTCGAAAGTCTGTCCGTTTTGAATGTGATGACGTAAGACGGGACTAAAAAAGGATGTTCAATAGCCAGTAGCCAATAGCTTCCCATGCGTCGTAATTGATCCGTCAGACCAGCATACAGACAAACGATTTTCCCGATAGGAATTGAGTCCCTCAGACAGATTTGAAACCCTCAGACAGATTTTAAAAATGTTCTACTTTTAGGTCTGTTGGATTTTTTTATGAAAAACTATTGGATTAGCTCACACACAATCGGATTGTCAAATGGACTGATTCCATCGGACCTAGTCTGCCAGAAAGTCCGGTCGTGTGTACGCAGCATCAGAGTCCCCTCCTTACATTCAATCCCCATCAAAGTCCCCTCCTTACATCAGGGTTCCCACCAGAGTGCCCTCTTACACCAGGGTTCAAATCAGAGTGCCGCCTTAAATCAGGGTCCCCATCTGAGTGCCACCTTATATTGGGGTCCCTATCACAGTCTCCCCTTACATCAGGGTCCTGCTCAGACTGCCACCTTACATCAGATTCCCCATCAGAGTGTCCCCTTAAATCAGGGTTCTTATCTGAGTGCCACCTTACATTAAGATCCCCATCACAGTCCTCTCTTACATCAGGGTTCCCATCAGAGTGCCATCTTGCATTAGGGTATGCATGAGCATTCCCCCTTACATCAGAATCCCCATCTGAGTGCCATCTTACATCAGAATCCCAGCGTGCCCCCTTACACCAGGGTCCATATGAGCGTTTCCCCTTACACCAAGTTCCCCATCTGAGTGCCATCTTACATCAGGGTCCCCATCAGAGGTCCCATTTACATCACGGTCTCCATCAGAGTGCCACCTTTACATCAGGGTCTCCATCAGAGTGCCATCTTTACATCAGGGTCCCCATCAGAGCTCCCCTTTACATCACGGTCTCCATCAGAGTGCCACCTTTACATCAGGGTCCCCATCAGAGCCCCCTTTACACCAGGGTCCTCATTATACAGTGGTGTGAAAAAGTGTTTGCCCCCTTCCTCATTTCCTGTTCCTTTGCATGTTTGTCACACTTAAGTGTTTCGGAACATAAAACCAATTTAAACAATAGTCAAGGACAACACAAGTAAACACAAAATGCAATTTGTAAATGAAGGTGTTTATTATTACAGGTGAAAAAAAATCCAAACCATCATGGCCCTGTGTGAAAAAGTGATTGCCCCCCTTGTTAAAACATACTATAACTGTGGTTGTCCACACCTGAGTTCAATTTCTCTAGCCACACCCAGGCCTGATTATTGCCACACCTGTTCACAATCAAGGCATCACTTAAATAGGAGCTGCCTGACACAGTAAGGTCCACCAGAAGATCCTTAAAAGCTACACATCATGCCGAGACCCAAAGAAATTCAGGAACAATTGAGAAAGAAAGTAATTGAGATCTATCAGTCTGGAAAGGGTTATAAAGCCATTTCCAAAGCTTTGGGAATCCAGCGAACCACAGTGAGAGCCATTATCCACAAATGGCGAAGACATGGAACAGTGGTGAACCTTCCCAGGAGTGGCCGGCCGCCCAAAATTACCCCAAGAGCGCAGCGACGACTCATCCAAGAGGTCACAAAAGACCCCACAACAACGTCCAAGGAACTGCAGGCCTCACTTGCCTCAGTTAAGGTCAGCGTTCATGCCTCCACCATCAGGAAAAGACTGGGCAAAAATGGCCTGCATGGCAGAGTTCCAAGGAGAAAACCACTGCTGAGCAAAAAGAACATCAAAGCTCGTCTCAATTTCTCCACAACACATCTTGATGATCCCCAAGACTTTTGGGACAACATTCTGTGGACCGATGAGACAAAAGTGGAACTCTTTGGATGGTGTGTGTCCAAGTATATCTGGCGTAGAAGGAACACTGCATTTCATAAAAAGAACATTATACCAACAGTAAAATATGGTGGTGGTAGTGTGATGGTCTGGGGCTGTTTTGCTGCTTCAGGACCTGGAAGACTTGCCGTGATAAAAGGAACTATGAATTCTGCTGTCTACCAAGAGATCCTGAAGGAGAATGTCCGACCATCTGTTCGTGTACTCAAGCTGAAACGAACTTGGGTTCTGCAGCAGGACAATGATCCTAAACACACCAGCAAGTCCACCACCGAATGGCTGAAGAAAAACAAAATGAAGACTTTGGAGTGGCCTAGCCAAAGTCCTGACCTGAATCCTATTGAGATGTTGTGGTATGACCTTAAAAAGGCCGTTCATGCTCGAAAACCCTCTAATGTAACTGAATTAGGACAATTCTGCAAAGATGAGTGGGCCAAAATTCCTCCAGGATGCTGTAAAAGCCTCATTGCACGTTATCGCAAACGCTTGGTTGCAGTTGTTGCTGCTAAGGGTGGCCCAACCAGTTATTAGGTTTAGGGGGCAATCACTTTTTCACACAGGGCTATGATGGTTTGGATTTTTTTTCACCTTTAATAATAAACACCTTCATTTACAAATTGCATTTTGTGTTTACTTGTGTTATCCTTGACTATTGTTTAAGTTGGTTTGATGTTCCAAAACACTTAAGTGTGACAAACATGCAAAGGAATAGGAAATGAGGAAGGGGGCAAACACTTTTTCACACCACTGTATATATATATATATATATATATATATATATATATATATATATATATATATATATATATATATATATATATATATATATATATAATATTGTGCTTTCGGCTAAGTCAATGCTGTATTCTAACTTGACATTACATTGGAGCAAGTACAATTTACATTATATATATATATATATATATATATATATATATATATATATATATATATATTACAGTTATAGACACTACCTACCCCTGCTCCTCGCCTTGCTGACTAAAGGTGGCAGGATTTAGAGAAGCAACACACAATGCTCTCTCTGTGCCCTGCAGTGCAATCTGGGAGTTGTAGTCTCTGCAGAGCACAGGCACCAGACGGCCATGTTGAAGACTGTGTGCCTTTGCTCTGTGGGAGAACTACAATTCCCGCCATGCACTGGGGCCGCCGTTGGTGACTTTAGGGGAAGGGCTAGGACACGGAGGACGGCGCTGCAGCAGTGGAGCCTGCTATTGGACGCAGGCAGACTGACCATGCCCACACCATGTCGAGTGACTGTGGACATTAGTGTTATCCCCCCCCTCATCCACCAACGTGGAGCGCAGTGATGGATCAGCTCACTCTGCACCACAGCTGTGTGCAGCGTGCCCGCCGCCCACTCCACCTGCCGCTTGCAAATCCCAGTCCCAGTGTCCCACACTGATACACAACAGCAGCACAACACCTGAAAGGCAAATTAGGCAATTGCGCGACGGCGAGGCCCTTTCTGTAGGCGAGGCCTAAGGCAATCACCTAATTTGCCTAATTAAAGAGCCGCCTCTGGAACCAACAATGCACTAGCTTAGAGGAACCTATGTAGAAAATAAAAAACGAACCTTTACAACCCCTTTAAGGAAAAAACACTTACATTTAAATGTCCATCAATGCAGCCTGATCAGTGTCCATCTGAAGCCTTGCCCATCTGCAGCCTTGTCCAGTGTCATTGCAGCCTTGTCAGTGTCATTTGCAGCCTTGTCAGTGTAGCCTTGCCCCAGAGTCATTTGTAGCCTTGTCATTTGCAGCCTAAAACTGGCACCGCTAAGATACAGAGTCCTGTATATCTTGGCTCTTTAGTCCTCTCGATAGCTCTCGGGTCCTCTCAGCGGCTCTTGGGTCTTCTCGCAGTCCTGAGCTGAGTCAAGAGTAGCCGAGTGTACTCAGCTTGGCTCACAGTCATGCCCGGTCCCTATGTTATGTCCATCAGAGGTCGGGACTGGGCATGACTGTGAGCGTAGTTGAGCCAAATACACTCGGCTATGTATCTTGGCGGGGCCTGCGGGGCCCCCTATTGGGCGGGGCCCATGGGCATGAGCCCAGTCAAGCCCAATGGTAAGTCCAGCCCTGATGGCGCTAATCTCTCCCTCCCTCATTCTCAAGTTCAAAAGTTGGAAGGTATGGCATTGAACCATTTGCAGGCTCCACTGGATTGCCCAGGAGGGCAGACAGCCCCTTCAGGCTCGGTCTCTCTCCATCAGGCCAAGGGCCCTGCTGTTCTAGGTCCCAAGCTATTTATATACAACCCAGCCCCCTGCTGGTCACCCTCCTGACCAGGGATTGGCTGAGGCAGCATACATATTTTATTTTTTTTATTTTTATTTTTTCCCGTAAAAGAATTTTATTGAAAATACAACGCAAATACAAAAGTATCAGATAAATGAACTGACAATGTGTGAGCATTGCAAACAATTACAGGCGTAACTAACAGCATATACTGGTAAATCACTAACTTTACATGTCTCCGCTTAGTATTGTTAAACACAATATCTCAATGCATAGGTCATTTGTACATATTTCAGGGTATGATGCTTACAATCTACATTTCGACAATCGGGTTAGGAGACTTTGGACGGACAGAATTGTTATCATCTGTCTCAGTAGGTGGAATGAGTAGAAAGATTGACAGTCATCTGTGTTAGGGTGGTCAAGAGCAGAAGAGAGTCAGTCATTAGTATGGAAGAAAAAAGCAAACAAAAACAAAGGAAAAAGGGGGGAGAGGTGGGGGGGGGGGGTGACCTGAAGGAAAATGGCTAGGGGGATGGATGGGAATGGACAGGGGGGGTTCTAAGGAAGGGGGAGGAAGGTTGAGCATACATATTTATGCTGCCCATTTGATTGCTCCACAAGTATGTTCCCAAACCACCCAGAGAGTTATGGAATGCAGGGAGGAGCAAACAAACTTGTAGCCTGTGAAATCCAGAACAGCCAAAAGCAATCAACCTGCTGCTTGGGCTACAAAGAAGCCAAACTAGATTTGCCTAAACCTACTAGCACCTAACTAGGAGGGTGCTACAATATTACAAGCATTCTGCCCATTTGTGTATGTGCAACTGCAGGGTTGGGAAGGCCAGGGTGACAGCTGATTGGGCCAGAAATAACAGCTTCCTGCTGGGTTCAGAGTGATTCCAAACCCAGTAGGAACCCAACTTTGTTTGTCGGGCAGGAGCCTACTTTTAGGATACATACTAACTCATGTTGCTAAATTGCACTGTTTCTAATAAAGCATATTTTAGTGAGTTCTTGTCTAGTAGGCTGCCCACAAGTTAGGAAGGGGTTAAGGCTGCCAACTCTTGATTGTTCATGGCTCTGCCCCCTTATGGTGGGCAATAAATACAAGGGGAGGCAACTTAGCTGTGTCCTTGAATCTTGGATGGGAAAGTACAAGGAGAGATGCAGCCACTACTCTTTTGGGAGGCTCTCCCATGCTGGCTACCCAATTGGGGTAGCAGAGATGGCTTTATGGACTTTTGCTGAAAGTATTTTACATTTGGAAATGTTATGATCTGGGCGGCCTGAGGTTAGGAATAGCTAGGATAAACTTGGGTGCTACAGCTGCCAGCCATCGGGAGAACAGTGTGACTTGGTAGGGATGACAGAGAGCTCTGGTAGTGAGGGGATTTCTGAGCTTAACCCCCTCCCTAGCGATCAGTGCCACATACACGGGACCAACATCGCAACACGGAGCCCCTATGTATCTAGCCTGTATGCCATAGGAAAGAAGAAGAGAGAGGATCCTCAGGAATACAGAAGCTCCGAAGCATGTAGAGATGTACACTCACCGACCACTTTATTAGGTACAACTGTTCGATTGCTTGGTAACAAAAATTGCCAATCACATGGCAGCAACTCAATGCATTTAGACATCTTAGGCGTGGTGAGGAGGACTTGCTGAAGTTCAATCCGAGTATCAGAATGGGGGAAGAAAGGGAATTTAAGTGACTTTGAACGTGGCATGGTTGTTGGTGCCAGGCGGGCTGGTTTGAGTATTTAAAAAAACTGCTGATATACCGAGATTTTCAAACACAACCATTTCTAGGATTTACAGAGAATGGTCCGAAATAGACAGTCAGCAGCAGTTGTGTGGATGAAAGAACAGGAAACTGAGGCTACAATTTGCACAGGCTCACCCAAAATTGGACAATAGAAGATTGGAAAAACATTGCCTGGTCTGATGAGCCTTAATTCCAGCTACCGCATTCAGATGGTATGGTGAGAATTTGGTGTGAGTGTTTTTAAACCATTTTAATACATTTTAATCATTTCTTATGCCGCGTACACACGACCGGACTTTCCGTTCATTCGGAAAGTCTGTCAGAACTCCGCCGAAAGTCCGTCGGACCTAGTCCCTCGAAAAGTCCGGACGTGTGTACGCGGCATTACTGCACTTGGAGGGCGCCGTCTCTCTCCTTATTTATTGAGAATTTGGTGTAAACAGCATGAAAGCATGGATCCATCCTGCCTTGCATCAACAGTTCAGGCTGGTGGAGGTGGTGTAATGGTGTGGGGGGGGATATTTTCTTGCCTCATTTTGGGCCCCTTAGTACCACTTGAGCATTGTTTAAATGTCACAGCCTACCAGAGAATTGTTGCTGACCATGTCCATCCCTTTATGACTACAATGTACGCATCTTCTGATGGCTCCGTCCAGCAGGATAATGTACCATGTCACAAAGCTCCAATCATCTCACAACTGTTTTTTTTTTAGGACACGACAATGAGTTCACTGTATTCCAATGGCCTACATAGTTACCAGATCTCAATCCAATAGAGCACCTTTGGGGTGTGGTGGGATGGGATTTGGCATCATGGATGTGTAGCCAAAAAATCTGCAGCAACAGCGTGATGCTATCATGTCACTATGGACCAAAATCTCAGAGGAACGTTTCCAACACCTATGCCACCAAGAATGAAGGCAGTTCTGAAGGCAAAAGGGGGTCCAATTCGGTACTAGCATGGTGTACCTAATAAAGTGGGAGTATTTTTCTTTGAAAATTAAGTATTATCTTATGTATTTACAAATATATATATATATACCGTATTTATTGGCGTATAACACACACTTTTTTCCCCTTAAAATTGGGGGGAAATCATGGGTGTGTGTTATACGCCGATCCCCCCGCCGATCTGCCAATCTGCGCTGTCTGTGGAGCGCCGCCGACATTTACCGAGCTGAGCCGAGTGTACTGTGTACTCTGCTCCGCTCTCAGTCACGCCCAGTCCCGCCTCCTAGTCTTTATGTCCCGCCATTGGCCCGGTGTTGTGTCCATCACAGGAGCCAGGACAAGGGGCGGGACGGGGGCGTTACTGCGAGCAGAGCCGAGTCCCCTCGGCTCAGCTCGGTCTATGTCGGCGGCGGGAGGAGCCGAAGATCTCGACGGCGGCGGCGGGAGGAGCCGAAGATCTCGGCGGCGGGAGGAGCCGAAGATCTCGACGGCGGCAGCGGGAGGAGCCGAAGATGTCGGCGGCAGCGGTAAATTTAAAACTAACCATGCTGCAATTTTGGGAAAGGCTGCAGGGGGACAGTGGAAGGCTACATTGATGGGCATTTAAAATGTAAGGTTTTTTTCCTTAAACTTCCCTCCTAAACTTGGGGTGCGTGTTATACGCCGATCAATACGGTATATTATATATATATATATATATATATATATATATATATATATATATATATACAGTCTGCATATAATAAAAAAAAACAAAAAAACACTAATAATCAGTAATTTCTCTGGGGAAAACACCTATAAAAAATTCCAGTTTAACAAAACATATTTACCTTAGGCACTTGATGGTATGTAGAGCTGGTATAAGTTTCTTCAGTCCTTCACCCTGAATATTACATGACGCTAGATATACTTCTTCTGTCTCTCTGCAGGATTGAATGATAAAAGACAACACCGAGCAGTCCAGAGGGCTGAGGGGGACACCAAACAAGTCAACTTTCTTTGACCTGAAACATTGTTCCACCAGAGCCTTATTCCTACTCTCATGGAGACAGTAGAAGGCATTAATAAGTTCTCTCTTGTCTCGTGTAGATTTCTCGGGTCGTTGTTCTGCAATTCTCTCTTGGATCCAAGTGACGATATGCAGTGGCGTAACTAGAACCTTCAGGGCCCCGATGCAATAAACCATGAAGGGCCCCCCTGAACCCCAGCCAGGGCCCTTCCCTCCGAGTCCGGCAGTGGAACTCCAGGGCGTGGTCACAGGTATGACCTTTGTGAGCCCCGTAGTTCCACCACTGGTATCAGTAGTTTTTTTTATTTTTTCGTTTTTTTTATTTTTAGGTGCCTCATTGGGGGACTGTCCCTGTCTGGCCGGGGAGAACAGACATCAGACTGAGTGGCAATGCATGGAGCAGGAGAGGGGTACTCTGAGGAGCCGGCTGAGGACACAGGTCATGCAGGGAATGCACAACTAAAGAGCAGCCAGTGCGATAGTCGAGCATGAAGCTCTGCTAGTCACCCTCCACCTCCATCCACCCATGTGCATGGTGTACTGGTACCCCTAGCTGCCTATGCTGCTGCCGGCCATATGTAGAGGGGACTGCATGGGCCCTCTGCATCACAGGGCCCGGTTGCGGTCGCAACTGCTGCACTCCCTATAGTTACGCCCCTGACGATATGTCTGGCAGCCTGAGTAGACAATTCTCCCACATGAGACTTTAACATTGATCTAGTAGAAGAGTCCGAGAGACCGCAGAGGAAACAGAAAAATATCTCAGCACGGCCATCATTGAAATGTCTTGCCCCAGCAAAGGTTTCCTGTAATTTGTCAGCATCATAGTTCATAAAATACACCAAAGCAGCAAAAAACTCCTGAAGAGTGAGATGTAAGAACGTGTAGTCCACATCAGGGTGGTGACCAGATTCCACCATGAAGCATGAAAAGAGATGTTTATCATTTCTCACATTGAATGAGTCCAGATGACGCTCATCAAATACAGTCATGTGATTTATGACTCCATGTTCTGCCATCCAGCCCATAGATGTCAGCAGTTCCCGGGTAGTGCCACCATCATCTTTATTCTGGCTGTGATTGGCCAGAATGTTGGAGACAAAGGTCACAAAAAGTTGCGTCACTGTTTTAGGCAATGATGCCATCGGCTGATCTGTGGTTGTTGGTTGGGCTCTGAAGCACATGGACAACACCGTGCAGATGATCCAGCAGTATGATGGGATATAACAGAAAGTGTACAGTGTGTCGTTCTCCTGCACATAATCAAAAGCCTTTTCTGACACGTCATCATTTCCAAAGAAATTTTTAAAGAAGACCAGTCTGTCTCCATGGAGAAATCCCATGATCTCCGTTATTCTCTGGAAAACGCCAGTATCAATGGACGCCAGTCTGGTTGGGCGGCTAGTTATTAGTACAGAGCAACCTTTAAGTAGGCTCTGCCTTGCCAAGCTGACCACATTCTCTCCAAAATTGCCTCTCTGTTTGGGATTGGACAGTTTACTAAATTTGAAATCCATTTGGAGAAGACTTTCATCTAGGCCATCAAATATAAACAGAAGTCTCTCGGGATATTGCAAAATATTTCCAATTTGGCTCTCCAGATATGGATATTGATAGAGAATTATCTCCTCCAAGCTGACGTCTCCCAGTCTATTAAGGTCCCGGAATCGGAAGAAGAAAACAAAGGCAAATCTCTGGTAGTGTTTTCCGGTCACCCAGTCATAGACAAACTTCTGCATCAGTGTGGTCTTCCCTATTCCTGGCACTCCGCTCACCATTACTGCGTGTGGTACACATTGGGACTGGTGGTTCCATCGGAACAGCTTGTTGGGGGAAATGTGTTCCAGTCGAGATTTTGTCTCCTTCAAGCATTCCTCATGTTTTACCCCAGTTTGTATTAGCTCATTCTGCGGACGCTGCCTGAACTGATCGGTGGAGACTACAATCAGGTTCACATAGCGCTCATTGATCAGGAACCCTTGTGGTTCCATGGTAGTTCCCGGTGGTTTATGCTCCACTAGAATCTCAGTCTTTGCCATCAGATGTTGTTTGTGCTTTTCCTGAATATCTGGGAATATAATGTAAATCATTTTTGACACTTGAAATTTACCGGTAAATAAAAAACAGAGAATGTGATGTTTAACACTAATATTTGTCACAGTCCAGCCATGAGTGAATTTAAGTCTAAATAATACAACACTAATAGGAATAAGCCAAACGTATTTGGCTTTGGTGTGGCTGGTTCGGCGGACATTTAAATTAAATTTAGGTCACTAGGAGCCGTATGTTAAAAAATCAGTTCTGGCCATGTTCTAGGCTAATAGGCAAGGGATTGTCAAACAAATGACATGGGAGGCTTTGGGGAACATGTACCAAAGCAAAAACAATTTGGGAGGGAGCAGCAATTTTAATAATGGTTAAATGTCAACATGAAAAATAATAAATGTCTTTAACCACTTAAGCCCCGGACCCAATTTGCAGCCAAAGGACCGGGCCCCTTTTTGCGATTCGGGCACTGCGTTGCTTTAACTGACAATTGCGTGGCCGTGCGACGTGGCTCCCAAACAAAATTGGCGTCTTTTTTTCCCCACAAATAGAGCTTTCTTTTAGTGGTATTTGATTACCCTTGCAGTTTTAAATTTTTGCGCTATAAACAAAAATAGAGCGAAAATTTTGAAAAAAATTAAATTTTTTTACTTTTTGCTATAATAAATATCCCAAAAAATATATATAAAAAAAAAACATTTTTTTTCCTAAGTTTAGGCCGATACGTATTCTTCTACATATTGTTGGTAAAAAAAAATTGCAATTAGCAATTATTGATTGGTTTGCGCAAAAGTTATAGCGTTTACAAAATAGGGGATAGTTTTATAGCATTTTTATTAATATTTTTTTTTACTTGAAATGGCGGCGATCAGCAATTTTTATTGTGACTGCGACATTATGGAGGACACATCGGACGTTTTTGATACATTTTTGGGACCATTGTCATTTATACAGCAATCAGTGCTATTTAAATGCACTGATTCCTGTGTAAATGACACTGGCAGTGAATGAGTTAACCACTAGGGGGCGAGGAGGGGTTATGTGTGACGTTGTGTGTTTTTTTTTACTGTAGGGGGGCATGGCTTGGCATGTGACATCACTGATCGTCTTTCCCTATAACAGGGAACAGGCGATCGGTGTCAGCCACAGTAGGAAGCACGGGGAGAGGTTTGTTTACACAGACCACTCCTCGTTCTTCAACTCTGTGACCTGATCGCGAGACACCAGCGGCGATCGGGTCCGCGGTTCCCTGGCCACGGTCAAGGAGCTCAGAACCGGGTCGCGAGCGTACCGCCCGCCGGCGCGCGCGCGACCCGCGGCTGTGCACTTAAAGGGCAACATACCTGTACGTGCTTGTGCCCAGCCGTGCAGATTCTGCCAACGTAAATGTGCAGGAAGCGGTCCTTAAGTGGTTAAATACCATGCCTCATGGATGCCTTTCACCTGCTGTGAAGTGGTGCATCTGTATGATGTGCACAACACCAACCTTTAAAAGATAGAGAAATGCTGTTTACATTGCTAGTAAATGAGCTTTGGATGGGGATTCCCATCATATATACCAGTGGTTCTCAACCCTGTCCTCAAGTACCCCCAATAGGCCATCTTTTTGTAATTTCTCTTCGATAACATAGCTGTCCACATTACCAAACATTTGATTTAAAGCACCTATGCTAGATAAAGGAAAACCTGCAAACATGGTCTTTTGGGGGTATTTGAGGACATGGTTGAGAACCACTGATATATACCAGACCTTTATCCTAGATAAGGGTCTGCCATAGATGTCAACTGGGTAAACCCAATCAAAATGAAAACATGTCATGTCTATATTTGGTCAGTGACATCACCTGGGAGACCCTTTGTTAGCTGTCATCTGCCGAAGCTGTCATTCTCAGGCAAGAAGTTTCAGGAGAGGATGTGGAATTCCCTTCCACAGGCGGTGGTCTCAGCAGGGGGGGGGGGGGCATTGATAGTTTCAAGAAACTATTAGATAAGCACCTGAACGTCCGCAACATACAGGGATATACAATGTAATACTGACATATAATCACACACATAGGTTGGACTTGATGGACTTGTGTCTTTTTTCAATCTCACCAACTACTATGTAGGATCATGTCAGTGGTTGCCATTTATTTGGCAGGTCGGTGGGTATCCTTTGTCAATAAACGGCATGGATCTGTATTACTGGACCATATGATTGATGGTGGCCTTACATTGTGGGGAATATTTTTTCTTTTTTTTTTAATATAAAGTTCTAAATCAAAATGTCTAACTCTAAATCGTCTGATCAGACTCTAGAAGCTCTCACTGAAGTGGGCAGTAGAAATTAAGTGCAAAAATTCCAACACAAACCACCAAGAAAGGGGACCACACAGTCTGCAAAATGTCAGTGAAAGGCGATGGTGTAGGATGGACTTTTGCCCATGTTTTTTTTTACCTGTCATGTCAGGAGATAGTGAGTGTCCGAATTCATCCATCAAAATCTGCTCAACCAGATGCTCACCTGTAGAGAGAAATATAAGAAGAAGGGTCATGTAAGATTAAAGCTGACCTTTTACAGTACAAACCACACCAAAACACACATTCGAATTAGGTCCAAATATTTATAGCATATACCTGTAGCTATGTTATATTTAAAGGGGTTGTAAAGGCTTGTTTGTTTATTTTCTAAATAGGTTCCTTTAAGCTAGTGCATTGTTGGTTCACTTATCTTTTCCTTCGATTTCCCGTCTAAATGTTTTTTTTTCTTTGTTATCTTTGTCTGAATTTCTCACTTATTGTTCCTCCTCAGTAAGCTGTTCAGTAAGCTGTTCTGGCTGACTAACCACCGCTCGGATGATGGTGTGAAGTTTACTGAGGAGAAACAGGAAGTGAGAAACTCAGACAAAGAAAAAAAAAACATTTAGAAGGGAAATCGAAGGAAAAGGTAAGTGAAACAACAATGTACTAGCTTAAAGGAACCTATGTAGAAAATAAAAAATGAACCTTTACAACCCCTTTAACAAAAGTTAGGAGTGTGAGTGAGGGTCATGCATCTACCTCCGACAACTCCACTTGGCCACTCTCGGCGACACTTACATCCTTGTTACCGGGCAAAGAGGACATGCTCACTCCACGCTGATTGGCCGGACATGGTAAACCCATGCTGAGCATCCCCTTTTTTGGTCAGCGGGTCACTCCATCTGCCAAGCCTTCTTCCTCTGCCGGATTGGCAAATGGCTACACACCCTTGCCCATGGCTGCCTTGGTCTAATTGGCTGCACATTTCTGGTGCCAGATTTAGGCATAACAAGCCCAATGCTTTGGCCTTGTGATAGCGTTTGACACCAAGCTCCCTTCCTGTCTTGCCCTACCTGCTGTGTTACCTGTCGTTTAGATTCCTTGTTGTAAACCCCTGACTTCTACCTGGACTACTCTTTTGGATTGCCACATGAACTTAACCTCGTATAATGCCTACCCTCTACCAGCCTTGACCTCAGAACTGTCTACTGGATTTTTCCTGACCAGTACCTGCCCTGACACCAGACCTACTGAATTATACTTGCCTGCTATCTGCTTTGACATGGGAACCATTTACTGGATTACTTTTACCCACTACCTACCCTGACCTTGGAACGGTTTGCTGGAATATGCTTGCCTGCTACCTGTTCTAACCTTTGACTGTTCCAGGATTTCCACTACCAACTACTGTCTTCAGCATGACCCCCTATGAGACCACAGGTAACCATCCTTGTCTCAGTTGCTCAGTCCCAGTGCCATCTAGCCAAGAACTGTAACATTCTGTACTAAGACCTGGGGGCACCCAAGTACAGGTAGGCTTGTATATCCTCTCATGCAGTCTGCTGGTGCTGGTAAAACTGGTCAGGCTGTTCCTTATCTGAGCCACCATTGGCCTCATGGATCGATAAGTACTGACCTCTTATCTCTTGCATGTGCACCAAAGAATTTTATTTGTATGCAATGGTTTACGGCCCTTCATTATATTTGGGCTAAATTACTTTCAGCTGTCGGAGTGGAGAGAGTGCTTTTCATACTCATGCATGGCTACCTTTGTTTGGATTACTCCGCACATATCGACTTGAGTAGAGTTTCTAGCTGGATGCATGGAACTTAACCTGAGTGAACAATGCCCTATCTTTGCTATTATAGAAATGGTGTCCCATCATTGGCACCTGTGGGAGGAATAGTGCCCACTGTTGGTGTCAGTGGGAGGAATAGTGCCCCGTCATTCCAGCCAGTGGAATAAAATAGTGTCCCATCGTTGGTGTCAGCGGGAGGAATTATGTCCTGTTAATGTCAGTGGGAGGAGCAGTGCCCCAATGGCTGGATAGAAGTTCTTCATACTTTGACTGCATATAGGTTACTCAGAGCCATATGCCTGATCTGAATGAATGTCCTGATAAGGGGTGTAAGAGAAGTCCAGCTAACAGAAGTCCAGCTAACAGATGCGCATCTGCACACAAGCATGGGCACACCAGTGTGTGTACAAAGAGGGACTTGTATTGGCGCATGCGCAGGTGTGCACACCTGCGTGCCAATGCCCGCGTGCACACGTGCACGTATGGGCACCAAGTAAGCCTATTTAAATTGAACACTGACACATGAACATTGCCGAGTGGTCTTTTCAGCTAGTGCTTGTTTACCTGATCTGTTCCAGCTTCCTGTGTCTTGACCCGGCTTCACCTGAACCTTCTCCTTGACCTCCGCCTGCCTACCTGATCCCGGTTGTGTTTGACTCTGCTTCTGCCTGATGTTCTTGTACCTTGCTGCCTGTCTGTCTACAGAACCCGGCCTGTGTCCCGTCTCTGCCTCTCCTCTCGGGACCTGCTCTGTCCGGCTGTTGATGTCCTCCTGGCTTACGTCCTGGCTACGCCTCCATCTGCTGACCCAGCGATACAGAGCTCTGGTTCTCAGAGACTTGCCAGGCGCTCTTCAGCCACCTGTTTCCTGCCAAGGTCCAGCCAGCGCCATCCACTACATCGGCCCTCGTGCCACTCTGTGTCCTTCACTCCTTGTCATCACTACCAGGGGTGTCGGACCGGAGGTGCAAGAAAAGCCCCCTCTCCAGCTTGAACTCCACCAGGCACGTGACAAAGGGGGGACCACCAGGCCTCTTGTAGGGGGCCCGGGCATATGGGGAGGGGGACTGGACATCAGGCAAATTTTTGCAGCGGGATGGGAGGACAATTACAAAACAATGTACTGTGGCTGTGTCTCTCCCTCCAGCAGCTGAAAGCTGGTTTCTCCTCTTCTCCCTCACGCCGGATTTAAGCTGCTGGGGGGAGAGACACAGATCTGTAATTGTCCTCCCGTTTCGCCTCACCCATTCCCCTCTGTGTGCCTGGGCTCCCCTGGTCCCCCCCCCCCCCCCCCACAGTGCCACCAACTTTCCTCTACCGCTGACTGCTGCGGGCGCGCAAGCGGATGTAGAGTGTCCTCAATTCCTTTAGATTGAGATGTCAGACCCCTGATATTTCACCCAACCCCCACTCCAACAGAATTGTAAAAAATAAAAAAATTATGTAAATTTAAAAAAAAAAAAAAAAAAAAAAAAAATATTTTAAAATTAAAAAAAAAAAGCTTCAAAAATTGGAAAATATAATTGAAAAAAAAATTTGATGTTTGTAATTTGGGTGCTGTTAGGTAGGCTGTACAGAGCCCCCTGATTTCTAACGGCAGCCCTAGTCCTGACATATAATAATAATAATAATAATAATAATAATATGTATTTAATGCTAAATATTGCTAATAATAATGACACCTTCATGTCAGTTTCCAGTCAGTTACAATTTTCTAAAACTGATGAAAAAAAAAAGGGAAAGGTTGGTTCTGTATAATTTAACACTATGAGGTCTATTTTTGTTTTTGTTTTTAAATATACAGTACTGTGTAAAGTCTCAAGCATTCACTCAGCTTTCGCAAATAATTTTCATATTTTGCCCATTACATTCATTTCCTATGATTGTCAGCTTTACCTAATGCCCATAATTCAGTATTTTCCTGAAATCCCATAATCAGGAAAATGCTGCATTATGCCCATTACATTGAGCTGACGACGTATTAGGCAAAATATGGTGATTATTCGTGACAGCTGAGTGAATTTTGTACAAAACGACCCCTAATTTCCAAATGCATCAGTAACTGCTAACTGTGCACATAGTTGCAGAGAACAGTAGAAAATGTTTGTGTTAATAAATAAACTGTACAGATTTTGGTACAGTGATTTTTAGGCAGGGTAAAGGGAACAAAAGAGGAACAGAAGGAAAATAATGAAAGTGAAGCGCACAATTATACTTTACTAAAAAACAAAAATAATTAGTGTTAATGAATATACACAATATTGTCAAAAGTATTGGGACACCTGCCTTTACACGCACATAAACATTAATGGCATCCCAGTCTAAGCCCTTGTACACACGGTTGGATATTCCGATGGACAATGTCCGATCGGACCGTGTTGTCGGATAATCCGACCGTGTGTGGGCTCCATCAGACTGTTTCCATCGGAATATCCGACCGACAAAGTTTTAGAGCTGGGCTATAAAATTTTCCGACAACATGATCCGATCGGACTTTGTCCGATCGTTTGTACAGAATACCGATCGGACAAAATGCCACGCATGCTCAGATCAAATTCCTAGACCAAAGCTATTGGCTACTAGCCTGAATGTAGTCCCATCGTAACGAAATAGCGTCATCACGTTCTGAACGATCGGATTTTCCGACAACTTTGTCCGACCGTGTGTATGCAACAGTTTCGGATAAAATCCGTCGGACAAAATCCAACGGGTTTGGTTTTCGGAATGTCGGACCGTGTGTACAAGGGCTTAGGCTGTAGGGTTCAATATTGAGTTGGAAAAGGAAAGAGGGCGCAAAAATGGGAACATGCACAGTATTAATAATTAAAAATAAAAAGGATATAAAAAAAACAATGTAGCAATCAATAGTAAATAAATGGAAGAGGGTAATTAATGAACAACAAGTCCCAGTAAAATGATGAGTGTGGATAAAAAGGCACCAGCGGCAGCTCCCTTGGGACACGAGCATGGGCGCCCATATGTCACTTCCGGTTCACGGACTCCTACGAGTACGCTCCACGCTGGTGCGCACGCAGACACACAGGAATCAGGCTGGTCCTGCCCATCGCCCTGCCGATCCACCCGCTGCAGCCCGCTGGAACGCTCCTATGGATACAGCTCTGGACCTTACAGTGACCCTATAGAGATCACCGATATCTTCACCTCACCAATGTTGTGTGAGTAGCCAATAGACTTTGATTTGAATAAATTGTTCCTGATATACTGGACTTAGTTTGGTGCACCTTGTTTCCTCTTTACTCTTTTAATATTGAGTCGGCCCACCCTTTGCAGCTATAACAGCTTCAACTCTTCCGGGAAGGCCGTCCACAAGGTTTAGGAGTGTGTCTATGGGAATGTTTGACCATTCTTCCAGAAGTGCATTTGTGAGGTCAGACACTGATGTTGGACAAGAAAGGCCTGACTCACAGTCTCCACTCGAATTCATCCCAAAGGTGATCTGTTGGGTTGAGGTCAGGACTCTGTGAAGGCCAGTCAAGTTCCTCCACCCCAAACTCGCTCATCCATGTTTTTATGGACCTTGCTTTGTGCACTGGTCCAAATTATTTGGTGGAGGGGGGGATTATGGTGTGGGGTTGTCTTTTAGGGGTTGGGCTTGGCCTCTTAGTTCCAGTGAAGGCATCAGCATACCAAGAGATTTTGGACAATTTCATGCTCCCAACTCTGTGGGAACAGTTTGGGGATGGCCCCTTCCTGTTCCAACATGACTGCGCCCCCAGTGCACAAAGCAAGGTCCATAAAGACACGGATGAGCGAGTTTGGGGTGGAGGAACTTGACTGGATGGACCTCAATCAGATAGAACACCTTTGGGATGAATTAGAGTGGAGGCTACAAGCCAGACCTTCTCATTCAACATCAGTGCCTGACCTCACAAATGCTCTTCTGGAAGAATGGTCAAACATTCCCATAGACACACTCCTAAACCTTGTGGACGGCCTTCCCAGAAGAGTTGAAGCTGTTATAGCTGCAAAGGGTGGACCAACTCAATATTGAACCCTACGGACGAAGACTGGGATGCCATTAAAGTTCATGTGTGTGTAAAGGCAGGTGTCCCAATACTTTTGAGAATATAGTGTATTATTACAGTTTTGATAGAGTCCTGTTACCTGTCTGGCTAACCTCTTCCAGAACAGCCAATAAATTAGGATGATCTTTCTGTAGTAAATGGAGACATTCCCAGAGTCCAATCACAGCTTCTCTTCCCAGATCCTGAATATCGTTTATCAAGGTGCATGAGAAGGAAGGCGGGTCTTTTTCCATTGACAGGTATTTCTAAAAAATATATATATGTTTTATTGTTTATTTTAATTTTTTTTGTTTCGGAATCATATTTTTAAATAATTTTCTACAATTTAAAAATATCCTGGTTGGTCTGGAACCTCTAGTCATAAGAGGAAAACCTTTTCTAAG
This sequence comes from Lithobates pipiens, assembly GCF_037356315.1. Lineage (NCBI taxonomy): Eukaryota > Metazoa > Chordata > Amphibia > Anura > Ranidae > Lithobates > Lithobates pipiens. The sequence continues at coordinate 529,936,719 of NW_027507718.1, read as the reverse complement.
TCAGTTATTCCTGAACTCTTCCTGACCGCCTGATGACTCTGTTTATAATCTCCACCCAGATGTAAGGTGTGGGCAAAGGGTATGGTAGGGGCAGGGTAATTATTCACATTCTCAAAAAACAACAAAAACTGGCATAGTGCTCACTGCTATTTTTGTTTTTATAAAACCAGAAATATAATTCCACTCATATGTTAAAAGAAAAAAAAAATCAACATATGCTCTGTGATGTCATCATGGAGGAGTGGAAGAGGACTCCAGTGCCAACCTGTGAAGCTCTGGTGACCTCCATGCCCAAGAGAGTTAAGGTAGTGCTGGAAAATAATGGTGGCCACACAAAATATTGACAGATTTGGGCCCAATTTGGACATTTTCACTTAGGGGTGTACTCACTTTTGTTACCAGCGGTTTAGACATTAATGGCTGTGTGTTGAGTTATTTTGAGGGAACTCGCAAATTTACACTGTTATACAAGCTGTACACTCACTACTTTACATTGTAGACAAGTGTCATTTCTTCAGTGTTGTCACATGAAAAGATAAGAATAATATATTTACAAAAATGTGAGGGGTGTACTTACTTTTGTTAGATACCGTAGATGTATCAGTCCCTTTCTCTGTAGCCTCAGTTGCGCAGATGAATGAATAGGAAGCCCTCTGAGGCTTCCTGCTCATTCACACACGGAAGCATATAAAAACAGTTTACTATGCTTCAGTGATGTATGAACACAGGAGTGGATTGGTACCGATTGCTCACTGTGTTTGTTCAGGGAAGGAAGGGGCCAGAAAATGACATTTACCGGTCCCTTCCCCTGCTCTATTCATCCTGAAACATCTCCCTGTGTGCCCATAGCAGCTGCTAGCAGGAGAGGAGAGGAAGGAAGCCGGAAGGGCTGGGGGGGAAAGGGGCACAGGGGGGTCTGGACAGAAAATGGAAGAGGCACACGGGCAAGGATCAATCCCCCTACAGTGCAGCTGAGGGGAGAAGAAGAGTTGAAGCTGGCAATGCTGCAGGAGGAGGCAGGAGAGGATCGGTGTCTGTAATAAGGCAGTACAGCCGTCCCTCCTGCTCAGCAGGTGCCTGGGCCCCCCCTTTTGAACTGATGGGGCCCGGGCCCAGCACAGGGGGGGCTGGCTGTACTGCCTCATCAGCGGTCCTGCCTCTATACTTATACATCAGGGATATGCAATTAGTGGACCTCCAGCAGAACTACAAGTCCCATGAGGCATAGCAAGACTCTAACAGCCACAAGAATGACTCCCAGAGGCAGAGGCATGATGGGACTTGTAGTTTTGCAGCTGCTGGAGGTCCGCTAATTGCATATCCCTGTTATACATCATTTACTGGAGGGCAATCGCATTGCAGAAATATCTCTTTTCCTTACATCTGTGTTCAACACATTGCGAGATTTGAGTTCTACCAGGACGGCATGAGGGTTGGAGTTCTCCAGGATGTAGAGCAGATCTTCCTTGTAATACTCGTGTATCCTCCTCAGCGATGAGTCGCTATACTCATACACCTGCTGGGGGAACGACCTGAGGTTACCTGGAAAAAAAACACAGAAAATACATTTACGGGGCTGAGATGAAATGTAAGACTTTAACCACTTGCCCACCAGCTGGCGTCTTCGCTGGGGGCAAGTTGGCTCCCCCCCCCCCACGCGAATCGTCGCGGTGTCAGCCGGGCATCCGCGATCGCTCCTGACAGAGACAGAACAGGGATCTGTCAATGTGAACAGACAGATCTCCGTTCTGTCAAGAGAGAGGAGACAGATCTGTTGTTCAAACTGATTATGAACAGCGATTGGTTGCATAGTAGGTGAGGTTTAAAAAAAAGACACAAGTCCATCAAGTCCAACCTATGTGTGATTATATGTCAGTATTACATTGTATATCCCTGTATGTTGTGGTTGTTCAGGTGATTATCTAATAGTTTCCTGAAACTATCGATGCTCCCCGCTGAGACCACCACCTGTGGAAGGGAATTCCACATCCTTGTCGCTCTTACAGTAAAGAACCCTCTGCGTAGTTTAAGGTTAAGACTCTTTTCTTCTAATTTTAATGAGTGGCCACGAGTTTTATTAAACTCCCTTCTGCGGAGAAGTTTTCTCCCTATTATAGGGTCACCAGTACGGTATTTGTATATTGAAATCATATCCCCTCTCAAGCGTCTCTTCTCCAGAGAGAATAAGTTCAGAGCTCACAACCTTTCCTCATAACTAATATCCTCCAGACCCTTTATCAGCTTTGTCGCCCTTCTTTGTAGTCGCTCCATTTCCAGTACATCCTTCCTGAGGACTGGTGCCCAGAACTGGACAGTATACTCCAGGTGCGGCTGGACCAGAGTCTTGTAGAGCGGGAGAATTATCGTTTTATCTCTGGAATTGATCCCCTTTTTAATGCCAATATTCTGTTTGCTTTGTTAGCAGCAGCTTGGCATTGCATGTCATTGCTGAGCCTAGGGTTGCCAACTTTTCTTTAAGTCAAACCCGAACGCTTTAGCGCCACGCAGCAATTTTGTTTTAATAGTATAAACTATACATATATTTTGCTATTAAATAACATTTCTAATCATCTGAAGTTAATCACAAGGGTTCCCCTTTACATCAGAGACCGCAGAGTTCCTCTTTTACATCTGAACTCACAGAGTTCCCTTTCACTGTAAGGGGGGGGGGGGGGACTCTGCAGACTCTGATGTAAGGGATAACTCTGGGGACTCTGTCATAAGGGGTGCTCTGGGAACCCTGATTTAAGGTGGAACATTGAGAACTCTGATGAATGGAGAAGATTCTGATGTAAGGGGGAACACTGTGGCCTCTGGTGTAAAGGGGAACTCTGATGTAAAGGGTGCTCTGAGAACCCTGACTTGCCCTTAGTGTATTCACTCACTCACTCCTTGGCAGTCAGCACCTTCAAATTTCCAGCCCCAACTTTCCATTTCTGAGGCACAGCGCCAGGGACTGGAGTGTGGGCAGACACAGAGGGGTAGGAGTGTTTGGGGGGTGGAAGCTGCAGGAAAGCCATAGTCAATCTAAATAATGTGTCCGGGTTTCAGGCAGTCTGAAACCCGGACGCATGATTCCAAACCCAAACTGTCCGAGTGAATCCTGGACAGGTGGCAACCCTAGCTGAGCCTATCATCTACTAGGACCAGGGCCGTTTTTAAGGCAGGGCAAAAGGGGCAGCTGCCCTGGGCCCTGTCATTGTTGTGGGGCCCAAAGAAGCTGCCTCACACTTGCCAAATATCCTGGTTTAAATTCCCTTGTCCCTTGAGGTTTTAGTCCCGTGCTGTGTCCCGATATCTCAGTGTGAAGTGCTGCTACTAAAGCTCTGCCCTATTGTGGTGTACAGATGATTTACATGTAAATTACTGGAATTCATATGTAAATAGCGGTGGCATTCATATGTAAGTAGTGGCGGCCGGCAGCATTGATATGTATATAATGCCCCCCTGAGGTCATATCCACAGTAATCTCTAGTAAGCAATCAACAAGCAGAAATCATGTGCTGTAACCTCTAGCAACTAATCAGTGCGCTGTAATGTGTGCTGTACCTTTGGTGACCAGTCAGTGAGGGGTAATGATACACTGTAACCTCTAGCAACCAGTCAGTGAGCAATAATGATACACTGTAACCTCTAGCAACCAATTGCAATAGCTGCCTGATCTGATTTTGTAAACTAAATTTGAGTATAGCTGCTATTTATTGTATGTCTCAGAGCAGGTGGAGTGTGAAACTGCATTGGGGGAGGGGCCCCAGAATTTTTTTTGCCCATGGTCCAATCAATATTAAAGACGGCCCTGACTAGGACCCCCAGGTCCTCCTCCAGACAGTCCCATCCCCCTCCCCCACAGTTATAATCACTCCCTAGGACAAACATTTAACCTTTGATCGCCCCCTAGTGTTAACCCCTTCCCTGCCAGTGACATTATTACAGTAATCAATGGCTATTTTTAGCTCTGATCGCTGTATAAATGTCAATGGTTCCAAAAAAAGTCTCAAAAGTGCCCGATCTGTCTTTCACAACGTCCCGATAAAAAAATATATATATAGATAGATATATATATCTATATCTATATATATATATATATATATATATATATATATATATATATATATATATATATATATATATATATATATATATAGCAGATCGCCACCATTACTAGTAAAAAAAAAATAATAATAATAAAAATTCTATAAATCTATCCCCTATTTTGTAGACGCTATAACTTTTGCGCAAACCAATCAATATACGCTTATTGCAATTTTTTTTTTTTTTTACTAAAAATATGTAGAAGTTTACATATCAGCCTAAACTGAGGAAGACATTTTTTTTTTTTGGGGGGGGGATGTTTATTATAGCAAAAAGTAAAAAGTAATTGTTTTTTTTTTTCAAAATTGTCGCTTTTTTTTTGTTTATAGTGCAAAAAATAAAAACCGCAGAGGCGATCAAATACCACCAAAAGAAAGCTCTATTTGTGGGGAAAAAAAAAAGGACAAAAAATTGTGTTTGGGTACAGCGTTAAACGACCGCGCAATTGTCAGTTAAAGCGACGCATGGCAAAAAATGGCCTGGTCATTAAGGGGGCAAATCCCCAAAAAATTTACACAAAAAATACACAAAAAAAAAAAAAAAATAAATAAAATAAAAAACAGAGAGGACTTTAATATCACTTTAAGCTGATCATCATAAAAATATAAAAATATAATATATCTCTGATTACCAGGAGTGGCGGCTCCTCCCAAGCAGTCATAACTCTTCTTGTGGTTGAAGTTCATCTTCTCGGTTTTGGAGTGAAATTACAACGGAAATACGACCATCAGTCCGCCGCATACCTAGACACAACACCGCCATTGTTATTAGGACTTAACAATATAACAAATCTTTATTTCTTAGACCATCATATTACTACATATGTGTAAAAAAAAAAAAAAAAATATATAAATATAAATATAAATATAAATATATATATATATATATAATTACTTCAGTATAATAACTTTTTTATATTCTTAGCAGAAGTTGTTCTCAGATCTATAACCACCTTTATAAAACCCTGTCCATCCATGGATCCCTACATACAAGGGATCATACTAGGGGGGGGGGGGTGTCAGGATCACCCTTAACCACTTAAAGTGGTTGTAACCCCTAACAAACCACTTTGACCTACAGGTAAGCATAGATTAAGGCTTACCTGTAGGTCCAAGAAATATCTCCTAAACCTACACCGCTGTCTACGGCGCATGCGCACTGGGCAGGTCGCAGATCGCGGCGATATGCCGCGAGTGTCGGCTCACGTGCGCATGCACAGGAGTGACATCATCGCGGCTCCGGCGAATCACAGCGCCGGAGCCGCAAGACCCGGAAACCGCTCCGGGATCCATGGCAGCGGCGAAGAGGAAGACGGAGGACCACTTCGGGGGGCTTTGTTCTCAGGTAAGTTATTCATAATGAGCTAGTATGCTATGCTATGCATACTAGCTCATTATGCCTTTGCCTTGCAGGGTGTGTTTTTATTTTTTTTATTTTTTTTCCCTTTACTTCCTCTTTAAGGACCGAGCCTCTTTTTGAGATTTGTTGTTTACAAGTTAAAAACATTTTTTTTTTTGCTAGAAAATTACTTAGAACCCCCAAACATTATACATTTTTATTTTTTCTAACAAGAATAAAATGGAGGTTGTTGCAACAATTATTTCTGTCACACCGGAATTTGCGCAGCGGTCTTACATGCGCTCTTTTTTTTTTTTAATACACTTTTTTGGAATTAAAAAATAAGACACCAATAAAGTTAGCCCAATTATTATTATTTTTATATTGTAAAATATAATGTTACGCCGAGTAAATTGATACCCTAGAAAATTCCTTAGAACCCCCAAACATTATACATTTTATTTTTTTTCTAACAAGAATAAAATGGCGGTCGTTGCAATACTTTCTGTCGTTATTTGCACCGTATTTGTACCGTATTTGCGGAGCGGTCTCATATGCGCACTTTTTTTTTTTTTTTTTAATACACTTTTTTTTAATGAAAAAATAAGACAACAGCCCAATTTTTATTTTTTATATTGTGAAAGATAATGTTACGCCGAGTAAAATGATACCCAACATGTCACGCTACAAAATTGCGCCCGCTGGTGGAATGGCGACAAACTTTTACCCTTAATAATCTCCACAGGCGACATTTAAAAAAAAAAAATTTCTACAGTTTGCATATTTTAAGTTACAGAGGTCTGGGGCTAGAATTATCGCTCTCTCTCTCTCTACCGATCGTGGCGGTACCTCACATGTGTGGTTTGAACACTGTTTTCATACGCGGGCGATACTCACGTATGCGTTCGCTTCTGCACAAGAGCTCGTCGGGGGGGGGGGGGTGGGGGGAATTTGCGCAACCCTGCCACTGCCCGCCGCCTGCAGGAACCCGCCCGCCTGCAACTAATGGGGTAAGTTCCGGGGTGGGGGGGGGTGTCACCAACCGGGGGGGGGTTTCATCCGGGAACATGGATCAATGGCTTCCCCTAGTCAAAATACCTCCCACACAGTGATAAAGCACAGGCTAGGCAGACATTTAACCCTTTGATCACCCCTGTTAACCCCTTCCCAGCCCAGTGCCATTAGTACAGTGACAGTGTATATTTTTTAGCACTGATCACTGTATTGGTGTCACTGGTTCACAAAAAGTGTCAAAAGCGTCAGTTAGTGTCAGAATGTCCACCGCAATATTGCAGTCTATACTATAAGTCACTGATCGCCAAAAAATAAAAATAATTTCATTAAAAAACAATTATCCAAGAGATTGTAAACACTATAACTTTTGCACAAACCAATCAATAAACGCTTATTGGAATATTTTTTTTTTTAACAAAAATATATAGAAGAATACATATTGACTTAAAGTTATGAGGAAATTCGATTTTTGATCTTTTTTTTTGTTTGTTTTTGAATATGTTTTATAGCAGAAAGTAAAAAATATTGTGTTTTTTTTTTTGGTTTAAAGCGCAAAAATTAAAAAGCGCAGAGGTGATGAATTACTACCAAAAGAAAGCTCTATTTGTGGGCAAAAAAAGGACAAAGATTTTATTTGGGTGCAACGTCGTACGACCGCGCAATTGTCCGTTAAACAAATGCAGTGCCTAATCGCAAAAAAATGGACTGGTCGTGAAAGGGGGTAAATCTTCCGGAGGTCACATCATACTGTATTGTCCTGGTTTGGAAGAGGCTATACTGGGACCATGGTGGAGGCTACAACCATGGTCCCAGTATAATTTTTGCATTGTGGGTGATTCTGCACATATAAAACTAATCCTAGTGGCTATACAGCTGCTGGATTACTTTTACAGGTGGTGGGAGGGGTTCCCCAACTCCTGCCGCCAGTAAGCCAGGTGGTGGGAGGAGTTCCCCAACTCCCGCCGCCAGGAAGCCCAGTAAGGATGCAACCAGTGGCATTGGCTTGCCCGGACACTCAGAGAAACAGATGTTGTTCCTTCCACTGTGTGATGTCAGAAAGTGGAAGCGATGCAACACACCGATCTTGGTTTGATGTGGTCCTTTGGAGGCCAGAGGGGAGATCTCAGGTCTCACAGACACTTGGGACACCTGCCTTTACACGCACGTGAACTTTAATGACACCCCAGTCTTAGTCCGTAGGGTTCAATATTGAGTTGGCCCACCCTTTGCAGCTATAACAGCTTCAACTCTTCTGGGAAGGCCGTCCACAAGGTTTAGGAGTGTGTCTATGGGGATGTTTGACCATTCTTCCAGAAGCGACATTTGTGAGGTCAGGCACCGATGTTGGACGAGAAGACCTGGCTCGCATTCTCCACTCAAATTCATCCCAAAGGTGTTCTATCTGGCTAAGTTCCTCCACCCCGAAAACTCGCTCATCCATGTCTTTATGGACCTTGCCTGCAGCTTGTGTGAGTACACAGGTGTGGAGGGTCATCATAAGCCAAACAAGCAAGCTACACGCTTGTGAAGCACGTGCAAGCACTGTATCTGTCTGGCAACCTTTGACAATAAAGATTACACAAGCAAGTTTTTGATTTCCAGCGTGCGACAATTTCATTTCTTGTTCACTGTGGATGGCGGCGAGCCGAGGTCTGCACCTGGTACCTGTCTTTTGCACCCGAAGCTAGCCTAGAAGTGGTGTGTCTCTCTTTGACTTTTCATTATAAGCCAAGCCTGAGGATAGCTCAGGGCTCCCATATTGGATATAGGAGGTCTCAACCACGGGTCAGAGGAGCCCCAGCCAAGAGTCGAGAGACAGGAGGTCTCAACCATGGGTCAAAGGAGCCCCAGCCAAGAGTCAAGAGACAGGAGGTCTCAACCATGGGTCAAAGGAGCCCCAGCCAAGAGTCGAGAGACAGGAGGTCTCAACCACGGTCAAAGGACCCCCAGCCAAGAGTCAAGAGACAGGAGGTCTCAACCAGGGGTCAGAGGGGCCCCAGCCAAGAGTCGACAGACAGGATGTTTCAACCACGGGTCAGAGGGGCCCCAGCCAAGAGTCGACAGACAGGAGGTCTCAACTATGGGTCAAAGGAGCCCCAGCCAAGAGTCAAGAGACAGGAGGTCTCAACCATGGGTCAAAGGAGCCCCAGCCAAGAGTCAAGAGACAAGATGTTTCAACCACGCGTCAGAGGGGCCCCAGCCAAGAGTCGAGAGACAGGAGGTCTCAACCAGGGGTCAGAGGGGCCCCAGCCAAGAGTCGAGAGACAGGAGGTCTCAACCAGGGGTCAGAGGGGCCCCAGCCAAGAGTCGAGAGACAGGAGGTCTCAACCATGGGTCAAAGGAGCCCCAACCAAAAGTCGAGAGACAGGAGGTCTCAACCATGGGTCAGAGGAGCCCCAGCCAAGAGTCGAGAGACAGGAGGTCTCAACCAAGGGTCAGAGGGGCCCCAGCCAAGAGTCGAGAGACAGGAGGTCTCAACCACGGGTCAGAGGAGCCCCAGCCAAGAGTCGAGAGAGAGGAGGTCTCAACCATGGGTCAGAGGAGCCCCAGCCAAGAGTCGAGAGACAGGAGGTCTCAACCAAGGGTCAGAGGGGCCCCAGCCAAGAGTCGAGAGACAGGAGGTCTCAACCACGGGTCAGAGGAGCCCCAGCCAAGAGTCGAGAGAGAGGAGGTCTCAACCATGGGTCAGAGGAGCCCCAGCCAAGGGTCGAGAGACAGGAGGTCTCAACCACGGGTCAAAGGAGCACCAGCCAAGAGTCGAGAAACAGGATGTTTCAACCACGGTTCAAAGGAGCCCCAGCCAAGAGTCGAGAGACAGGATGTTTCAACCACGGGTCAGAGGGGCCCCAGCCAAGAGTCGAGAGACAGGATGTTTCAACCACGGGTCAGAGGAGCCCCAGCCAAGAGTCAAGAGACAGGATGTTTCAACCACGGGTCAGAGGGGCCCCAGCCAAGAGTCGAGAGACAGGATGTTTCAACCATGGGTCAGATGGGCCCCAGCCAAGAGTCAAGAGACAGGAGGTCTCAACCATGGGTCAAAGGAGCCCCAGCCGAGAGTCAAGAGACAGGAGGTCTCAACCACGGGTCAAAGGAGCCCCAGCCAAGAGTCAAGAAACAGGAGGACTCAACCACGGGTCAGAGGAGCCCCAGCCAAGAGTCGAGAGACAGGAGGTCTCAACCACGGGTCAAAGGAGCCCCAGCCAAGAGTCAAGAGACAGGAGGTCTCAACCACGGGTCAGAGGAGCCCCAGCCAAGAGTCGAGAGACAGGAGGTCTCAACCAACAGAAAAGGGGGTTTAGTGTAAAGATAAAGAATCAAAACACAAGAAACGCGGTTACCTATAGAGACTCAAAGAGGTCAATGGTACAAAAATAGTTTCATTGAAAAACATGTATCAACGCACAAGTACTAAAATTGGATAATCCTATATCCATCACCACATATAAAGAAAATCACAACGTTGTCACCCACATCAATCATAATCCCCCCACTACAGGATGTCAGGATCAGGCCACAAACACGGTAAATGGGGTCTGAAAGTGAATCAGACGCACCCGTGTATAGTGCCTCCAAGGTGTGCACAATAGTAGGGCCAACAAGAACAATTTTTATATACGTGCCTTGAAAAGGTATTCATACCCCTTGACATTTTCAACATTTTGTCATGGTACAACGTATATGTATTTTATTTGGATTTTATGTGATAGACCAACACAAAGTGGCACATAATTGTGAAGTGGAAGGAAAATTATAAATGGTTTTCTAAATATTTTACAAATAAATATGTGAAAAATGTGGGGGGGGGGCATTTGTATTTAGCCCCCCTTACTCTGATACTCCTAACTAAACTCTAGTGGAATAATTGCCTTCGGAAGTCACCTAATTAGTAAATAGATTCCAACTGTGTGTAATTTAATGTCAGTATAAATATAACTGTCCTGTGAAGCCCTCGGAGGTTTGTTAGAGAACTCTAGTGAATAAACCGCATCATGAAGACCAAGGAACACACCAGACAGGGATAAAGTTATGGAGAAGTATAAAGCAGGGTTAGGTTCTAAAAAACATATTCCAAGCTTTGAACATCTCACGGAGTTCTGTTCAATACATCATCCGAAAATGGAAAGAGTATGGCACAACTGCAAACCTACCAAGACCTGGGTGTCCACCTACACTGACCGGCTCATGGAGAAGCAGCCAAGAGGTCCATGGAAACTCTGGAGGAGCTGCAGAGATCCACAGCTCAGGGGGGAGAATCTGTCCACAGGACAACTATTAGTCGTGCTCTCCACAAATCTGTCCTTTATGGAAGAGTGACAAGAAGACCATTGTTGAAGGAAAGCCATAAGAAGCAGGGCCGATCCTAGGGTCACAGACGCCTGGGTGCAGAAATATTTCTGGTGGTCCCACATGGGCTTGGTCATTTTACTGACCCCTCCCCTTTACAAATGTTTCTATGGCAACGACTCCGAACACAGAGATGTTCCCCTAAGGAGTCTTTGTTATCTTGGGATCCTTCCATGATTTCTTAACAATATACAGGAAGAGAGTACACTAATGGGACCTGGAGAGGGTCTCTCTAATGGACACAGAGAGGGTTTCTATTAGAGAATCTGTTAGAATGAACCCCCATACATATTACAGGAGATGGTCAGAGACTGCAGACATGATACAGGAGATTATCAGAGACTGCAGACGTGATACAGGAGATGGTCAGAGACAGCAGACATAGTAAAGGAGATGGTCAGAGACAGGGGCGTACCTGGAGCATTTGGCACCCGGGGCAGATCCTATATCTGGCACCCCCCCCCATTAAAATTTTAAAAATGCCCCACTGTGCCCCTTGCATCCTTCAATTTCTCTTTGTCACTACTGCGTACCCTCTCTCCACAACTGCACACAACACCCTGCCCTTCTGGACCCCTTTACATTACACAAGACTCTGAACCTCTGGACACCTTTACATTACACAGCACCCTGCATCTCTGGGCCCCTTTACATTACACAACACCCTGCAGCTCTGGGCCCCTTTAGATTACATAGCACCCTGCCCTTCTGGACCCCTTTACATTACATAGCACCCTGAACCTCTGGACCCCTTTACATTACACAGCACCCTGCACCTCTGGACCCCTTTATATTACACAGCACCCTGCCCCTCTGGACCCCTTTACATTACACAACACCCTGCAGCTCTGGACCCCTTTACATTACACATCATCCTGTAGCTCTGGACCTCTTTACATTACACAGCACCCTGCACCTCTGGACCCCTTTATATTACACAACACCCTGCCCCTCTGGACCCCTTTACATTACACAAGACCCTGAACCTCTGGACCCCTTTACATTACACAAGACTCTGAACCTCTGGACGTCTTTACATTACACAGCACCCTGCATCTCTGGGCCTATTTACATTACACAACACCCTGCAGCTCTGGGCCCCTTTAGATTACATAGCACCCTGCCCTTCTGGACCCCTTTACATTTCATAGCACCCTGAACCTCTGGACCCCTTTACATTACACAGCACCCTGAATCTCTGGACCCCTTTACATTACACAGCACCCTGCCCCTCTGGACCCCTTTACATTACACAACACCCTGCAGCTCTGGACCCCTTTACATTACACATCATCCTGTAGCTCTGGACCTCTTTACATTACACAGCACCCTGCACCTCTGGACCCCTTTATATTACACAACACCCTGCCCCTCTGGACCCCTTTACATTACACAAGACCCTGAACCTCTGGACCCCTTTACATTACACAAGACCCTGAACCTCTGGACCCCTTTACATTACACAAGACCCTGAACCTCTGGACCCCTTTACATTACACAAGACTCTGAACCTCTGGACGCCTTTACATTACACAGCACCCTGCATCTCTGGGCCCCTTTACATTACACAACACCCTGCAGCTCTGGGCCCCTTTAGATTACATAGCACCCTGCCCTTCTGGACCCCTTTACATTTCATAGCACCCTGAACCTCTGGACCCCTTTACATTACACAGCACCCTGCACCTCTGGACCCCTTTACATTACACAGCACCCTGCCCCTCTGGACCCCTTTACATTACACAACACCCTGCAGCTCTGGACCCCTTTACATTACACATCATCCTGTAGCTCTGGACCTCTTTACATTACACAGCACCCTGCACCTCTGGACCCCTTTATATTACACAACACCCTGCCCCTCTGGACCCCTTTACATTACACAAGACCCTGAACCTCTGGACCCCTTTACATTACACAAGACCCTGAACCTCTGGACCCCTTTACATTACACAAGACCCTGAACCTCTGGACCCCTTTACATTGCACAAGACTCTGAACCTCTGGACGCCTTTACATTACACAGCACCCTGCATCTCTGGGCCCCTTTACATTACACAACACCCTGCAGCTCTGGGCCCCTTTAGATTACATAGCACCCTGCCCTTCTGGACCCCTTTACATTTCATAGCACCCTGAACCTCTGGACCCCTTTACATTACACAGCACCCTGCACCTCTGGACCCCTTTACATTACACAGCACCCTGCCCCTCTGGACCCTTTTACATTACACAACACCCTGCAGCTCTGGACCCCTTTACATTACACATCATCCTGTAGCTCTGGACCTCTTTACATTACACAGCACCCTGCACCTCTGGACCCCTTTATATTACACAACACCCTGCCCCTCTGGACCCCTTTACATTACACAAGACCCTGAACCTCTGGACCCCTTTACATTACACAAGACTCTGAACCTCTGGACGCCTTTACATTACACAGCACCCTGCATCTCTGGGCCCCTTTACATTACACAACACCCTGCAGCTCTGGGCCCCTTTATATTACCTAGCACCCTGCCCTTCTGGACCCCTTTACATTACATAGCACCCTGAACCTCTGGACCCCTATACATTACACAGCACCCTGCACCTCTGGACCCCTTTACATTACACAGCAGAGAGCAAAAAGGAAAAAACTGCGCTACGGAATAAGAATGATATTGGTCGGAAGCTGCAATTCAAATGTACACCAAAAATACACAAAACAGAAAAAGAAAAAAGAGAACTGCGCTAACCTCAAATACCCAAAGTGAATGGGGTATGTGTATGTGCCAGACCCACGATATGAGTCTTAGTATCTTATTGTCTCTAAGACCACCTCAAAGATATAGTGCATACTATTATATGTACAAATAAATAAAATTAAATACAAAGACGGGACACAGATACGTGTCAATAATGTGAATTACCCAAACGCAATACAGATTATATGAATCTCTGAGCATATACCCCTAAAATAAAAAATTATTATGTTTTCAGTTTTTATACATAAAATAAATTATCAAAAAGTATTTTGAGACACTCTACATAATGTCCATATAGTTATATACCAAAATATTATGAAATGTCCATATGGTAAATAAACAATAGTGAAGAAAAACTTCAAAAAGCTGAATTAGAAGTGCACAAATTAAAAATCTTCTCCAGAAATGTAATGTGCTTTTCCCATCACCGAATGAATGAATTGGCTCCTTACCAGATCCAAGCGACCCCCCGTTACAGAGGGTCACCACAGGCAAAAACAATCAAAGGATATCCGGGTAACGGTTCCCCTCAGGCGATCCCGAATCTTTCACGCAATAGGGTTATGGCTGTTGCTCCACATATCACTCCCAACTCAACGTGGTATCACATAGGGAAAAACATAGGCTCCAGATAGTGTAAAACCAATGATTTTAATTTGCAAAAAACGAACGTATACACTTACATAAAAGACTTTAAAAGCAGGTTCAAAACAGAAGCGTGCACCGGCCGGACACACGCCAACGCAGAGACCAACCCGTCCTTCCTGGTCTAAAGAGAACGAACACGACTGGGGTGACGTCGACACGTTCGCACCGCCCTACGCGTTTCGTAATAATTTACGTCGTCCAGGGGCACGGGCGGCGTGCGACGTCACCCCTTTTATAACCAACAACATAACCAAGCCTCGCTTTGGGTCAGCGACCATCTTAGATGTCACATAAGCGTTAGAAATCAATGACCATGGGCCAAGCCTCACTCTCGATCCACGAACGTCATGTGTATATGTGTATCCCCAACGAACGTCCTATGATTATGGACCAAGCCTCGTTCCCAACGAACGTCATATGGTCATGAACCAAGCCTCACTTCCAGGTAATGACCATATTGGAAAAGAGACATAGCAAATTACCCTTATTTTAAATTACCTCTCCTGTGTCCAGAAACAAGGCAGAGTATAGGTCCCAAAAAAGAATAAACTAAGATGAAATGAATAAAAAGGAAAATAATGATAAAATAAAATAAAATAAAAATAAAAACAAGAATAAAATGAGGTGAAGTATCCCAAATTGGTATAGAGATACGCCAAAAAATGTGTTTCTTGATGTATTCACATATCCATCAAATTCAGTTGGGAAATAGGGCAACATAAACATGTATTTCCAAATCCTTACTACCTCACATGTGCCCCAGAGATTAACCTTAGGCATCCCAAACAAATGTTAAGGAATACAATTAAACATGAATCCCCACATCTAGAGGGCCGCCTAACCCAAAGCTAGGCCTACCACCCAACAGAGGCCAAAGAGAATGGAGAAAAACAAGGATATATTCTACAATAACATATACCAAAAAACAATTAATAAAGGCATTTACATCAGTGTCCACATTAAGGCCAAACGGAGCATATGTCTTTAATTTGTGGATCCAGGCCATTTCAAGCTTGGATATTTCCCTAACCAAGGACCCACCCCTCCAATGGGGCCTATATTTGTCTAAACCGACAAATAGGGTGCCTGATGGATCTCTCTTATGTGTTTGGTCATAATGCCTGGACACAGGGTGTTTGTCAAACCCACGTCTGATGTTGCCTATGTGTTCATTCAGCCTGACGCGAAGTGCCCTCTTGGTCCGCCCTATATATTGGAGGCCACAAGGGCACTGTAAAAGGTAAACCACAGCCTCCGAAGAGCAAGTAATAAAAGACTCTATTTCATATGTTCTAGTAGTGCTTGAGGATACAATACTAGAAATCTTAGAGCCCCTATATGAATTCAAGGTGCAAACCTGACAGTTTTTGCACTTGTAATAACCAATTAGATTTTGAAAAAAACATCTATTAGCCCTAGGTGGGTCTTGTACACTGGGGGCAATCTTGCTCCCCAATGAAGAGGCCCCTTTAAAAATTATTTGAGGTTTATCAGGTAAGATTGTATTCAAAACCTGGTCACTAGTGAGTAAGTGCCAATGTTTTTGAATCAAGTTTCTCACACCGCGATGTTGGACTGAGAAAGTCGTGACAAACGGTACACCACCCTGTATATTAGCCCTAACGTTTTGTCTATCTACCAATAATGAAGATCTATCTCTAGTGCGAGCAGTCTTCATTGTTACATCGAGGGAAACGGGATCATATCCCTTTTCCAAAAATCTGCCTGCCAAAATCGCTGCCTGTTCATCATACTTTACAATATCCGAACAGTTCCGTCTGAGGCGTAAAAATTGCCCCAGGGGAACAGCTTTTAGCCAAGGTTGAAAATGGCAACTATCCGTAGGGATGTACGAGTTCCTATCGGTAGATTTAAAATATGTAGATGTAATAAACTCATCTCCAACCCTCCTAATGTTAAGATCAAGGAAATTGACCTCATCCTGACTGGCCTCAAAACTTAATTTGATCCCTCTATTATTCTCATTTAGACTGGCCATGAACAACCGCAAATCTGGCTCTGTTCCATCCCAAAGGAGGAGGACATCATCGATATACCTTGCCCACAGGACTATCTCAGACCTCCTAGGGGCATCGATGACGTCCTCCTCCCATTTGGCCATGAGCAGGTTGGCCAGGCTAGGGGCATATTTTGCCCCCATGGCCACGCCCCTGTCCTGGCGGTAAAATTGCTGGTCGAACCAGAAATAGTTGTGTCCGGCCGCATATTCCAGGAGTTCTATTAGGAAATCAATCTGGGGTGAGGGAAGGCCCGACCCCCTCTCCAAGAATAGTCTCACTGCCTCCACTCCTAAAGAGTGGGGGATGATGGTGTATAATGAATTAACGTCTGCCGTAACCAACCATAGACCTTCCCCAGGGGTGATACCAGACAAAAGATTGATTATGTGCTTAGTATCTTTAACATACGACGGGACCTTTTGGACCAAAGGTTGCAAATAATGGTCTATGTATTTGCCCACCCGGGATGTCACCGAGTCAATACCACTGACAATAGGTCGCCCCGGGGGGCAAACTTGGTTCTTGTGTAGCTTCGGGAGGTAGTAGATAACAGGTGTACGGGGGGCACAAGGTATCAAAAACAGTTTTTCTTTTTAATTTAAGATGCCCCTCCGATGACCTCCCTCCACAATCCTACCCAGTTCCTTCTTGTACTTATCCACTGGGTCCCGGTTAAGGACAGTGTATGTTTCACTATCCTCCAAAATGCGATACATCTCTTTCATGTAATCGCATCGGTCTAGTACCACAATCCCCCCCCTTTATCGGCCGGTCTGATGACCAGGGACTTATTACACAAAGTATCTAAGCCCATCTCCAAGTCTCTACGCATTTTGACTTTCTTAACCCTGATATCCTCCAGGTTGCGTAGTACCACATCCCTAAATACCTTAATACTGGGTGCAAGGGATCCTGGAGGATTAAAGAGGGACTCTCACGTACCTGGTGGAAGGAGCCCGGAGTGCAGGGAGCGGCCTCTCGTAAGCCTCTGGCTCGAGATCCCCTGAGAGTGGGAACAGGGGCTCAGGAGGGCAGAGGGCACAAGTGCCAAGTCTGTGTAGGTGGGCCTGGTCAAGGAACTGGCGTCAGACAACAGTGGATGCAGGCAGGTGGTTCTGGAGAGGCTGGAAGTCAGCAGCTGGCAGCAAGTAGGTGTAGGTGAGCACACAGGAACGGCTGGCAGGCAGGCAGCGGACAGCAGCGGTCACCGAACACAGACTGGAACAGCAGGCAGAAGCGGGGTCAACACAAGCCGGGTCGTCAATGGGCAGGCAGCAGAGGTACCGAAGGAGGAGGCAGAAGAATAGTCAGGAAGTCCGTGGGTCAGGGCTGGCAGCAAGCAGGATAATCAGGAACAAGCCGAGTAGATCAGAGACAGGAACAATCAGGTTATCAGAGGCAACTCTCAGGAACGCTGTAGACAGGACAGCAACGGGCCACTAGAATGAATCACTTAAGAAGCCCTCTGGGCGCCAAGAACGGTCGCACAGCGTGCCCGTTCGCGCCCACGTAAAACCGTGCAACCGACCGTGACCCCGCGCACCCGCGTGCGCACGTTCGCAACCTTGCGCACCCGCGTGCGCCCGATCGTTCCTGCTCGCACCCGCGTGCGTCCGTTCGCGCTAACGCGCGCCCGGGAAGACCTACTAGCGCTCAACGGACCAACACTGTGGGTAAGTCTTCCATGGGCTGCTGGGACTCGGAACCGACCATGACATTGCCCCCCCCCAAGGGGCAGCCTCCGGATGCCCAATTGGGCCATTTTACTAGGATGGGCCCTTCTGAAGGCGAGAATCAGTCTCCTGGCATGAATGTTGGATTCAGGTTCCCAAGAATTCTCTTCAGGTCCGTACCCTTTCCACTTTACCAGGAATTGAACTTGATTCCGTCTACGCCTACAGTCCAAGATAGACTCCACCTCGTACTCGACTTCACCGTCGACGATCACAGGTTCAGGTGGGACAATCCTCCGACTGACAAAGGGATCCGGGACGGCTGGCTTGAGTAACGCCACATGGAATACGGGGTGAATCCGGAACGACTCTGGCAGTTTCAGCTCAAATGCTACATCGTTTATTTTCTTTACAATTGGAAAGGGACCCACAAACCTTGGTCCCAACTTCTTAGTAGGGCAGGCCATCCTTAGATTCAATGTGGAGAGCCACACCTGGTCCCCAACCTTGAGTTCAAGCTCCCCCCTTCTCCTCCTGTCAAAGACTTCTTTATTATGTCTTTGGGTCTTTGCCATGGTCTCCTGCAGAAGTTTATTGTTGGCACTAAAGAAGTCGATATTCTCCTGGACTGCTGGTACCGGGCTTTCAGGCAGGTCTTGGGACAAGAATGAGGGGTGGAAGCCGTAATTGGCGAAGAACGGAGACTGACTTGTGGCAGAGTGGATGGAGTTGTTATAAGCGAACTCCGCTAACGGGAGCAAGGAAGCCCAGTTGTCCTGAGAAAAGGACGAGAAGCAGCGCAGGTACTGCTCTAGCGTCTGGTTCGTCCGTTCTGTTTGCCCATTGGTCTGCGGGTGGTAGGCAGACGAGAGACAGAGATCAATTTTCAAGGCCCTGCAGAGTGCTCTCCAGAACTTGGACGTGAACTGCACACCCCGATCCGAGATAATGTTTGCGGGGACACCATGCAGCCTCACGATTTCTTTAATAAAAACCTCAGCGGTCTCTGCATCGGAAGGGGTGCCCTTCATCGGCAAGAAGTGGGCCATCTTGGTTAGCCTATCTACTACCACGAAGATTGTGGAATAGCCTTCTGATGGAGGAAGCTCTACGATGAAATCCATCGAAATCATCCGCCAAGGCCTCTCTGGAACAGGTAATGGTTTCATCAGGCCCCAGGCCCTGGACTTGCTGCTTTTATTATGGATGCAGATGGCACATGCCTCCACGTAACTCTTACAGTCGGATCTCAACTGGGGCCACCAAAAGGTGCGCTGAACCAACTCGGTGGTCTTGAGGGCACCGAAATGGCCGGCCAGTGGATGGTCATGGCATGCACTGAGGACTGGCACCCGAGCCTCCTGGGGGACAAAAATTTTACCTTCATGCCAGAGGAGTTCATCTTGGGCCAGAAGTGTGACGTTAGGTGGAGGAGTGGCACCAACGGAGACTTGCTTGATCAGGGACAACAAATCAGCTTGAAGAAAGAGAAAGTTCCCTGAGGTCAGGATGGTATCCGGATGTGGAGAGGTCTCTGGCTCGTTGAACATCCGGGACAGGGCATCCGGTTTGGTATTCTTAGAACCCGGGCGATAAGTTATGTGGAATAAAAACCGGGAAAAGAAAAGAGCCCATCTGGCCTGGCGTGGCTTCAACCTCTTGGCGGACTTCAAGTATTCCAGGTTTCTGTGATCTGTGTAAATGAGGATTGGATGTGTAGCCCCCTCCAGCAGATAGCGCCATTCCTCAAGGGCTACTTTAATGGCCAATAGCTCTCGATCTCCGACATCATAATTTGCCTCTGCTTCGGTTAGCTTGCGGGAGAAGAACGCTACTGGGTGCAAGCGGGCCCTAGGCCCATGTCTCTGGGAAAGAATTGCCCCAACCGCAATCTTAGAGGCATCAACCTCTAAGATATAGGGCCGGGTCGGATCAGGATGTTTGAGGATGGAAGCCGACACAAATAAGTCCTTCAGGGTAGAGAAGGCTTCCTGAGCCTCTGGGGACCATTGAAACTTCAGACCCTGCCTGGTCAGTCTGGTGATGGGGGCTATAATAGTGGAAAACCCTTTAATAAATTTCCTATAGAAATTTGCGAATCCCACGAAATGCTGGACCCCTTTTCTGTCAGTGGGAGCGGGCCAATTACGGATAGCGGAGACTTTCTGCGGGTCCATCTCGATGCCATCTACAGAAATTACCAGCCCCAGGAATTGAATACTTGATTGCTCAAAGGTACATTTTTCCGGCTTGGCATATAGCCCGTGCAGACGAAGTCGGGATAGTACTTTCCTGACATGCTCCCGGTGTTCTGCCAGAGAGGAGGAGAAGATCAGGATGTCGTCCAAATAGGTAATGACGAACAGGTCTAGGTAGTCCCTGAAAATATCATTGATAAAGTGCTGGAATGTGGCGGGAGCGTTGCATAAACCGAAGGGCATGACCAGGTACTCGAAGTGCCCGAAGCGAGTACGAAAGGCAGTTTTCCATTCGTCGCCATCACGGATGCGGACCAGATTGTAGGCCCCCCGGAGATCTAGTTTTGAGAATACTGCCGCTGACCCCAGTCTCTGGAAAAGCTCCGGCACAAGTGGTAGGGGATAACGATTCTTAATAGTTATCTTGTTAAGGGCCCGGTAGTCAACGCAGGGGCGCAGGGTCTGGTCTTTCTTTTCCACGAAAAAGATCCCTGCTCCCGCAGGTGAAGTAGAGGGACGTATAAATCCCTTCCTGAGATTATCGTCCAGGTAGGACTTCAAGGTTACCAACTCAGTCTCTGATAGCGGAAAGATTCTCCCAAAAGGAATTTCTGCCCCGGGAAGTAATTCAATGGGACAGTCGTATGGCCTGTGAGGGGGTAAGGTCTCTGCACCCTTTTTGCTAAACACGTCCAGGTAATCATGGTAAACAGATGGTACGATTTGGCGGGTTTCTGCGTCAACTTCCAGGCAGAGCAAAGAAGAAGAGGTCTGGTCGGTTCCCGACAAACAGTGCTAGAGGCAGTAAGGTGAGGGGAATCTCAACTCCCCGGTAGTCCAGTCAACAAGGGGGTTATGTGCCCTCAACCAGGGCATGCCAAGAATGATAGGGAAGAGGGGAGAAGTAATAATGTCCAGACAGAGTAATTCTTGATGGGTCCCGGCAATAGTGGTTAACAGGGGCTGAGTCTGCTGGGTTACAGGTCCGGACTTGAGGGTGGAACCATCGGCCAGATGTATAGAAAGTCCCCTTGCCCTGGGCCGAAGAGGGATGTTATGTTTAGAGGCAAAGGTTAGGTCCATAAAGCCACTGCAAGCTCCCGAGTCAATAATGGCGTTGGTCTGGACGTTCCCTCCTGGTAGCTGCAAGGAAATGGACACAGTCAAATGGGAGGCAGCACTAGGACAGTCTAAAGTAAGGGCAGGAGATACGGAGAGGGACTTACGGAGCTTAGCAGGGCAATTGCGCACGAAGTGTCCAGACCCTTCACAGTAGAGGCAGAGATTTCCTTCCCGGCGGCGTTGGCGTTCTTCAGGCGTTAAGGAAGGCCGGAGTAAGCCCAGCTGCATGGGCTCAGGGAGGTCTTGACTTGTCGTGGTGACAGCCGGAGGGGTGAGATGAGGAGAGCTGGGGACCCGAGGAAGCATCCATACTGGACGAGAAGTGGTTGAGGACCGCTCCAGGCGGCGTTCTCTCAGCCGCCTGTCTATTTGGATCGCCAGTTCCACCAAGGCTTCTAGAGTCTCTGGAATGCCCACTCGGGCAAGCTCGTCCTTCAACGGTTCCGATAGGCCCATACGGAACTGATAGCGTAAAGCCGCGTTATTCCAGTCTGTGTCGGAGCTCCAGCGTCGGAACTCCGACACGTAGTCCTCTACCGGTCGGCGACCTTGCTGCAGCGAATGCAGGGCTGCTTCAGCGGTGGCGGTTAGTTGTGGATCTTCATACAACCGCGACATGGCCTGGAAGAAGATGTCCAAAGTTTCAAGAGCAGGATCCTTCTTTTCTAGTAGGCGGTGGGCCCAAGACTGAGGTTCACCGGTTAGCAGAGAGATCACATAGCCCACCTTGGTAGCCTCGAGGGAGAAGGTCCTCGGCTGTAGAGCAAAGAACAGTTCACATGAGTTCCGAAAAGCCCGGAATTTCCCTCGATCTCCGGAAAATCTCTCGGGTGTAGGCACCCTGGGTTCGGGTGGCAGCATTACTACAGCAGGAGTAGCAGAAGTTCCGGAAGTAGCAGGAGAGGAGGTGGACAGGGCCTGGACCCGTTCCTCCAGTTGACTGTAACCCTCCTGTAAACTCTTCACTGCTTGAGTGAGGCCTGCGAGATGGCGGCAAAGTTCGTCCATTGGAGAGGCTCCCTGCGTGGGCTCGGACATGGCTGTCCTGTACTGTCACGTACCTGGTGGAAGGAGCCCGGAGTGCAGGGAGCGGCCTCTCGTAAGCCTCTGGCTCGAGATCCCCTGAGAGTGGGAACAGGGGCTCAGGAGGGCAGAGGGCACAAGTGCCAAGTCCGTGTAGGTGGGCCTGGTCAAGGAACTGGCGTCAGACAACAGTGGATGCAGGCAGGTGGTTCTGGAGAGGCTGGAAGTCAGCAGCTGGCAGCAAGTAGGTGTAGGTGAGCACACAGGAACGGCTGGCAGGCAGGCAGCGGACAGCAGCGGTCACCGAACACAGACTGGAACAGCAGGCAGAAGCGGGGTCAACACAAGCCGGGTCGTCAACGGGCAGGCAGCAGAGGTACCGAAGGAGGAGGCAGAAGAATAGTCAGGAAGTCCGTGGGTCAGGGCTGGCAGCAAGCAGGATAATCAGGAACAAGCCGAGTAGATCAGAGACAGGAACAATCAGGTTATCAGAGGCAACTCTCAGGAACGCTGTAGACAGGACAGCAACGGGCCACTAGAATGAATCACTTAAGAAGCCCTCTGGGCGCCAAGAACGGTCGCACGGCGTGCCCGTTCGCGCCCACGTAAAACCGTGCAACCGACCGTGACCCCGCGCACCCGCGTGCGCACGTTCGCAACCTTGCGCACCCGCGTGCGCCCGATTGTTCCTGCTCGCACCCGCGTGCGTCCGTTCGCGCTAACGCGCGCCCGGGAAGACCTACTAGCGCTCAATGGACCAACACTGTGGGTAAGTCTTCCATGGGCTGCTGGGACTCGGAACCGACCATGACAGGGACGCATTTGAAAGGTTGGAGTGCTGAAACTCCGTTATTCTCGTGGTATTCTCTCTGATGGGGTTACCCATCATGTACCGTTTTATATTCAATTTACGGACAAATTTATGTACGTCCATGTAGGTTTGGAACTTGCTCAGACATCTGGGTGGAGCAAATTTCAAACCCTTATCAAGTATTTTGGTTTCAGAAGCCGTGAGTTCCTGTTTGCTTAGATTGAAAATCCCAGTTCCTATGGCCTCTTTCTTTTTTGTTGATTGGGCTCGCCTCCCCCCTCTAACCCCTCTCTTTGTTCGACGGACCTTTTCAGGCCTCTGTTGTCCCTGGGAAAAAAATGTTGACTATTATTCCCACTGGTGTGGGGCCCTCCCTCATAGGCGGGCTGTTGATATCCTTGTCTATATCCTGGACTCCCCTGGATATAGGAATTAGGGTGTCGTCTAGGGTCCGCCCCCCAATTCCCTCCTGCTCGGCCCGATCCCCTGGGGGTCTCAGAGTCAGAGAGGGGGAAAAAACGATTTTGAATAGGAACATTATAATTATAATTCCTATCATCTCTATTCTGATAAGGGAGATTCTCTTGGTTAGGACCCCGAATCCAATCTGGGGGCCCATAGGTCCCCAAATGACTAGATCGTCCTGATCTCGGGGAGAAAGGTGCTCGATGGGGATACGGCCCACTCAACTTAGGACCTTTCTTGGGGATTCTCTGTTGAGGAGCTCCCACATATTGATTCCTAGTCTGGTTTGGAGTCTTTTGACTATTCACAGGTCTCCTGAAACCATAACTGGTACCGGGATTAGGTTGGGTGTTATTCGGGGGTGGTTGTACGGAGTTGCCTCCCACTGCTCCCAGTGAATTCAGTTGCTGTGATGTGTCCATCTGGACCTCCACCACCTCCTCCAAATCTAAATTCCTCTGCCAGGAAAACACCATCCCAGTGTTATAATCCTCCTTATCCCTATTATATTTCCGTTTTTTCTTAATTTTCTGATCCTTTTCTTCTTTTTCAAGCACCTTCAGCAGGTTCTTAGAACATTCCCTGTACTCCTCACTGTCCCTGAGGGGTATTAGGGAATCCCTAATGGCCTTAATCTCTATATCTAATCGGGCTACTCTCTCGCTCTTTTTTTTAGCTAAAAAGCGTAATAAACTCACCCCTGATTCATTAAAATATCTGTACCAGCCTTCTAGATCGGGCTCCCCTTGTTGGGGACTGACATTCCACCTCAAGCTCCTGGGGACCATTGCCTCCCTAATGTAAGTTTCCAGGAAGGCAATGTCCCATTGGAGATGGATCTCAGATGTGGTCAAATTCTTAAGTCTCAAGAGTAGACCCCCAAAAGGTCCCGTCGTATGTTAAAGATACTAAGCACATAATCAATCTTTTGTCTGGTATCACCCCTGGGGAAGGTCTATGGTTGGTTACGGCAGACGTTAATTCATTATACACCATCATCCCCCACTCTTTAGGAGTGGAGGCAGTGAGACTATTCTTGGAGAGGGGGGGTCGGGCCTTCCCTCACCCCAGATTGATTTCCTAATAGAACTCCTGGAATATGCGGCCGGACACAACTATTTCTGGTTCGACCAGCAATTTTACCGCCAGGACAGGGGCGTGGCCATGGGGGCAAAATATGCCCCTAGCCTGGCCAACCTGTTCATGGCCAAATGGGAGGAGGACGTCATCGATGCCCCTAGGAGGTCTGAGATAGTCCTGTGGGCAAGGTATATCGATGATGTCCTCCTCCATTGGGATGGAACAGAGCCAGATTTGCGGTTGTTCATGGCCAGTCTAAATGAGAATAATAGAGGGATCAAATTAAGTTTTGAGGCCAGTCAGGATGAGGTCAATTTCCTTGATCTTAACATTAGGAGGGTTGGAGATGAGTTTATTACATCTACATATTTTAAATCTACCGATAGGAACTCGTACATCCCTACGGATAGTTGCCATTTTCAACCTTGGCTAAAAGCTGTTCCCCTGGGGCAATTTTTACGCCTCAGACGGAACTGTTCGGATATTGTAAAGTATGATGAACAGGCAGCGATTTTGGCAGGCAGATTTTTGGAAAAGGGATATGATCCCGTTTCCCTCGATGTAACAATGAAGACTGCTCGCACTAGAGATAGATCTTCATTATTGGTAGATAGACAAAACGTTAGGGCTAATATACAGGGTGGTGTACCGTTTGTCACGACTTTCTCAGTCCAACATCGCGGTGTGAGAAACTTGATTCAAAAACATTGGCACTTACTCACTAGTGACCAGGTTTTGAATACAATCTTACCTGATAAACCTCAAATAATTTTTAAAGGGGCCTCTTCATTGGGGAGCAAGATTGCCCCCAGTGTACAAGACCCACCTAGGGCTAATAGATGTTTTTTTCAAAATCTAATTGGTTATTACAAGTGCAAAAACTGTCAGGTTTGCACCTTGAATTCATATAGGGGCTCTAAGATTTCTAGTATTGTATCCTCAAGCACTACTAGAACATATGAAATAGAGTCTTTTATTACTTGCTCTTCGGAGGCTGTGGTTTACCTTTTACAGTGCCCTTGTGGCCTCCAATATATAGGGCAGACCAAGAGGGCACTTCGCGTCAGGCTGAATGAACACATAGGCAACATCAGACGTGGGTTTGACAAACACCCTGTGTCCAGGCATTATGACCAAACACATAAGAGAGATCCATCAGGCACCCTATTTGTCGGTTTAGACAAATATAGGCCCCATTGGAGGGGTGGGTCCTTGGTTAGGGAAATATCCAAGCTTGAAATGGCCTGGATCCACAAATTAAAGACATATGCTCCGTTTGGCCTTAATGTGGACACCGATGTAAATGCCTTTATTAATAATTCTTGAGGTGACCCTTTCTGATGCAATGCTTTTTTACTGCGGTTTCTGTACTAGTTATTGTAAAATATTATTCTACTGTGCTTCTATTTTGTTGTTTTTTGGTATATGTTATTGTAGAATATATCCTTGTTTTTCTCCATTCTCTTTGGCCTCTGTTGGGTGGTAGGCCTAGCTTTGGGTTAGGCGGCCCTCTAGATGTGGGGATTCATGTTTAATTGTATTCCTTAACATTTGTTTGGGATGCCTAAGGTTAATCTCTGGGGCACATGTGAGGTAGTAAGGATTTGGAAATACATGTTTATGTTGCCCTATTTCCCAACTGAATTTGATGGATATGTGAATACATCAAGAAATACATTTTTTGGCGTATCTCTATACCAATTTGGGATACTTCACCTCATTTTATTCTTGTTTTTATTTTTATTTTATTTTATCATTATTTTCCTTTTTATTCATTTCATCTTAGTTTATTCTTTTTTGGGACCTATACTCTGCCTTGTTTCTGGACACAGGAGAGGTAATTTAAAATAAGGGTAATTTGCTATGTCTCTTTTCCAATATGGTCATTACCTGGAAGTGAGGCTTGGTTCATGACCATATGACGTTCGTTGGGAACGAGGCTTGGTCCATAATCATAGGACGTTCGTTGGGGATACACATATACACATGACGTTCGTGGATCGAGAGTGAGGCTTGGCCCATGGTCATTGATTTCTAACGCTTATGTGACATCTAAGATGGCCGCTGACCCAAAGCGAGGCTTGGTTATGTTGTTGGTTATAAAAGGGGTGACGTCGCACGCCGCCCGTGCCCCTGGACGACGTAAATTATTACGAAACGCGTAGGGAGGTGCGAACGTGTCGACGTCACCCCAGTCGTGTTCGTTCTCTTTAGACCAGGAAGGACGGGTTGGTCTCTGCGTTGGCGTGTGTCCGGCCGGTGCACGCTTCTGTTTTGAACCTGCTTTTAAAGTCTTTTATGTAAGTGTATACGTTCGTTTTTTGCAAATTAAAATCATTGGTTTTACACTATCTGGAGCCTATGTTTTTCCCTATGTGATACCACGTTGAGTTGGGAGTGATATGTGGAGCAACAGCCATAACCCTATTGCGTGAAAGATTCGGGATCGCCTGAGGGGAACCGTTACCCGGATATCCTTTGATTGTTTTTGCCTGTGGTGACCCTCTGTAACGGGGGGTCGCTTGGATCTGGTAAGGAGCCAATTCATTCATTCGGTGATGGGAAAAGCACATTACATTTCTGGAGAAGATTTTTAATTTGTGCACTTCTAATTCAGCTTTTTGAAGTTTTTCTTCACTATTGTTTATTTACCATATGGACATTTCATAATATTTTGGTATATAACTATATGGACATTATGTAGAGTGTCTCAAAATACTTTTTGATAATTTATTTTATGTATAAAAACTGAAAACATAATAATTTTTTATTTTAGGGGTATATGCTCAGAGATTCATATAATCTGTATTGCGTTTGGGTAATTCACATTATTGACACGTATCTGTGTCCCGTCTTTGTATTTAATTTTATTTATTTGTACATATAATAGTATGCACTATATCTTTGAGGTGGTCTTAGAGACAATAAGATACTAAGACTCATATCGTGGGTCTGGCACATTACACAGCACCCTGCCCCTCTGGACCCCTTTACATTACACAACACCCTGCAGCTCTGGACCCCTTTACATTACACATCATCCTGTAGCTCTGGACCTCTTTACATTACACAGCACCCTGCACCTCTGGACCTCTTTATATTACACAACACCCTGCCCCTCTGGACCCCTTTACATTACACAAGACCCTGAACCTCTGGACCCCTTTACATTACACAAGACTCTGAACCTCTGGACGCCTTTACATTACACAGCACCCTGCATCTCTGGGCCCCTTTACATTACACAACACCCTGCAGCTCTGGGCCCCTTTAGATTACATAGCACCCTGCCCTTCTGGACCCCTTTACATTACATAGCACCCTGAACCTCTGGACCCCTTTACATTACACAGCACCCTGCCCCTCTGGACCCCTTTACATTACACAGCACCCTGCCCCTCTGGACCCCTTTACATTACACAGCACCCTGCCCCTCTGGACCCCTTTACATTACACAACACCCTGCAGCTCTGGACCCCTTTACATTACACATCATCCTGTAGCTCTGGACCCCTTTACATTACACAGCACCCTGCACCTCTGGACCCCTTTACATTACACAACACCCTGCCCCTCTGGACCCCTTTACATTACACAAGACCCTGAATCTCTGGACCCCTTTACATTACACAAGACTCTGAACCTCTGGACCCCTTTACATTACACAACACCCTGCCCCTCTGGACCCCTTTACATTACACAACACCCTGCAGCTCTGGACCCCTTTACATTACACATCATCATGTAGCTCTGGACCCCTTTACATTACACAACACCCTGCATCTCTTGACCCCTTTACATTACACAGCCCCCTGCACCTTTTGGCCCCTTTACATTACACAACACCCTGCCCCTCTGGACCCCTTTACATTACACAAGACCCTGAACCTCTGGACCCCTTTACATTACACAAGACCCTGAACCTCTGGACCCCTTTACATTACACAAGACTCTGAACCTCTGGACGCCTTTACATTACACAGCACCCTGCATCTCTGGGCCCCTTTACATTACACAACACCCTGCAGCTCTGGGCCCCTTTAGATTACATAGCACCCTGCCCTTCTGGACCCCTTTACATTTCATAGCACCCTGAACCT
Source organism: Lithobates pipiens (assembly GCF_037356315.1). NCBI lineage: Eukaryota > Metazoa > Chordata > Amphibia > Anura > Ranidae > Lithobates > Lithobates pipiens. The sequence goes on along the minus strand of NW_027507718.1, from coordinate 529,908,040 downwards.
CTGGACCCCTTTACATTACACAGCACCCTGCACCTCTGGACCCCTTTACATTACACAGCACCCTGCACCTCTGGACCCCTTTACATTACACAGCACCCTGCCCCTCTGGATCCCTTTACATTACACAACACCCTGCAGCTCTGGACCCCTTTACATTACACATCATCCTGTAGCTCTGGACCTCTTTACATTACACAGCACCCTGCACCTCTGGACCCCTTTATATTACACAACACCCTGCCCCCCTGGACCCCTTTACATTACACAAGACCCTGAACCTCTGGACCCCTTTACATTACACAAGACCTCTGAACCTCTGGACGCCTTTACATTACACAGCACCCTGCATCTCTGGGCCCCTTTACATTACACAACACCCTGCAGCTCTGGGCCCCTTTAGATTACATAGCATCCTGCCCTTCTGGACCCCTTTACATTACATAGCACCCTGAACCTCTGGACCCCTTTACATTACACAGCACCCTGCACCTCTGGACCCCTTTACATTACACAGCACCCTGCCCCTCTGGACCCCTTTAAATTACACAACACCCTGCAGCTCTGGACCCCTTTACATTACACATCATCCTGTAGCTCTGGACCTCTTTACATTACACAGCACCCTGCACCTCTGGACCTCTTTATATTACACAACACCCTGCCCCTCTGGACCCCTTTACATTACACAAGACCCTGAACCTCTGGACCCCTTTACATTACACAAGACTCTGAACCTCTGGACGCCTTTACATTACGCAGCACCCTGCATCTCTGGGCCCCTTTACATTACACAACACCCTGCAGCTCTGGGCCCCTTTAGATTACATAGCACCCTGCCCTTCTGGACCCCTTTACATTACATAGCACCCTGAACCTCTGGACCCCTTTACATTACACAGCACCCTGCCCCTCTGGACCCCTTTACATTACACAGCACCCTGCCCCTCTGGACCCCTTTACATTACACAACACCCTGCAGCTCTGGACCCCTTTACATTACACATCATCCTGTAGCTCTGGACCCCTTTACATTACAAGGCACCCTGCACCTCTGGACCCCTTTACATTACACAACACCCTGCCCCTCTGGACCCCTTTACATTACACAAGACCCTGAATCTCTGGACCCCTTTACATTACACAAGACTCTGAACCTCTGGACCCCTTTACATTACACAACACCCTGCCCCTCTGGACCCCTTTACATTACACAACACCCTGCAGCTCTGGACCCCTTTACATTACACATCATCCTGTAGCTCTGGACCCCTTTACATTACACAGCACCCTGCACCTCTGGACCCCTTTACATTACACAACACCCTGCATCTCTTGACCCCTTTACATTACACAGCCCCCTGCACCTTTTGGCCCCTTTACATTACACAACACCCTGCCCCTCTGGACCCCTTTACATTACACAAGACCCTGAACCTCTGGACCCCTTTACATTACACAAGACTCTGAACCTCTGGACCCCTTTACATTACACAACACCCTGCCCCTCTGGACCCCTTTACATTACACAACACCCTGCAGCTCTGGACCCCTTTACATTACACATCATCCTGTAGCTCTGGACCCCTTTACATTACACAGCACCCTGCACCTCTGGACCCCTTTACATTACACAACACCCTGCATCTCTTGACCCCTTTACATTACACAGCCCCCTGCACCTTTTGGCCCCTTTACATTACACAACACCCTGCCCCTCTGGACCCCTTTACATTACACAAGACTCTGAACCTCTGGACCCCTTTACATTACACAACACCCTGCCCCTCTGGACCCCTTTAGATTACACAAGACCCTGCCCCTCTGGACCCCTTTACATTACACAACACCCTGCATCTCTTGACCCCTTTACATTACACAGCCCCCTGCGCCTCTTGGCCCCTTTACATTACACAACACACTGATCCTCTGGACCCCTTTACATTACACAGCACCCTGCAGCTCTGGACCCCCTGCATGTTACACAGACCCCCCCTTCAGTGCAGACTCCCCATTCAGTGTAGCCCCCCTGTTCAGTGCAGCCCCCCGTACAGTGTAGTCCCCATTCAGTGCAGACTCCCTCTTCAGTGCAGCCCCCCCATACAGTGTAGCCCCCGTTCAGTGCAGCCCCCCTTCAGTCTAGCCCCCCTCTTCAGTGATGCCCCCTCTTCAGTCTAGCCCCCCCTCTTCAGTGCAGCCCCCCTTCAGTCTAGCCCCCCCTCTTCAGTGCAGCCCCCCTTCAGTCTAGCCCCCCCTCTTCAGTGCAGCCCACCCCCCCCTTTCAGTACCTCAGATCAGCGCGGCGGCACATGCTCAGCACTGGGTGGGGATCTGAGTCAGCAGATCCCCTCTCCCTGTTTACACATAAACAGAGAGGAGGGGGAGGCGGCTGCTCGGCTGTGCCTGCCTGTGTGACATCCGCACAGACAGACAGCCCATGGCCGTGAGAGGAGGGGATGGAAGGAGCACCAGTGTCACCCTGCTCCCCCTCCTCCTTGCATCACAACTCGATAGATAAGCTTGCCTCTCCTCTCCCTGCGCCTCTAACTGTGCTATCCCGCAGCGCTGCCACCGCTATAATCACGGAGGGGGTGCCAGCCTGACACCCCCCCAGTGTGTAGTACCCGGGATGGCCCGCACCCCCCGCCCCCTACTTAGTACGCCTCTGGTCAGAGACTGTAGATATGATACAGGATGGTCAGAGACATCGGAAATGATACAAGAGATCAATGCATCAAATGCAGCCTACCAGTGCCCACTAAATTCAGCTCATCAGTGCCCACCAAATGCAGCTCATCAGTGCCCACCAAATGCAGCCTCATCAGTTTCCATCAAATACACCCTCAGTGGCCACTAAATGCAGCCTCATCAGCGTCCATCAATTGCAGCCTCATCAGTGGCCACCAATTGCAGCCTGTCAGTGCCCACCAATTGCAGCCTGTCAGTGCCCACCAATTGCAGCCTGTCAGTGCTCCTGGATCACACAGAGCGGTGAGGATCACCTGCTGTTACGGAGCTCGGATTTGAATCTCCCGGGTGGCCACTGTAACAATGTCCTGCCTCCTAGATCGGCTTGCGGCTCCTATGATACACGTCCCACTGATTCAATTTCACTGCATTGAATCAGTGTTCCGTCTATCTCAAAGGAGGCAGGACTTTGTTACAGCGCCGCCGAGCATTTCAGACCAAAGCTCATATGGTGTGTGAGACACATACAAGCAGTGGCGTCACTAAGATTGGGGTCATCTGGTGCAGTAAAACATGGTGTCACCCCCCCCCCCCTACCCACTTTTGGGCCAGCAGCCCAGCATTGGAGCTCGTTGGCCCGTGTTGCTGCGGTCAATAAGGCCTAGAGGATAGCAGGTTACGCACTTTCCAATTGCTCAGTCCCTAGGAGCAGTAATGGAAAATGGCCAACAGGCCCTCTTATCAGACCCAGTGAAACTGCAGCAGTGATCCCTCCGACTGGACGTTCGTTAACTCTGGTTTGCCCAGGGCGACACTGGTCAGTAGTGTAGCATGTCTGTACCCTGGCAGTGGCTTAGTCTTTCTCTCTCTGGTGGTGCTTGGCTGCAGCATGGTCCTGTCTCTGGTGGTTCTGGGCAATGTGGCTCCCTCTCTAGTGGCACTGGGCAGCAGTGTGGCTCCCTCTCTTGTGGCACTGGTACAGCGTGGCTCTCTGTTGGTGCTGGGCAGCGTGGCTCGCTTTCTGGTGGTGTGGGTAAAGCTTGGAGCTCTCTGGTGGTGCAGGTACAGCGTGGCTCTCTGGTGGTGCGAGTACAGAGTGCCACTCTCTAACTCTCTGGTGGTGCGGGTACAGCACGGCTCTCTCTCTCTCTCTGGTGGTGCTGACACAGCATGGTGCTCTCTCTCTGGTGGTGCGGGTACAGCGCAGCTCTTTCTGGTGGTGCAGGTACAGCGCAGTGCTCTCTCTCTGGTGGTGCAACTACAGTGTGGTGCTCTCTCTCTGGTGGTGTGAGTAAAAAGGGTTTAGGAACTTTCAAATAGTCCCACACATCACTTGCATACCAATGCTCTCGATTTTCCACAATTTCTTTCATAATTTCCTTGGGAACGTAGGGGAACTCCAAACCATATTCTGTTGCCATCCGCTTGTTCAGCAGCTGCTGGGACCGTGCAAGCCTGGGCAGAGCTCGAGCATCCCCGGGAGGCACACAGGAGTTTGGTGATTTGCACACCATAGCAAAGGGCATCTTCCTGGGTTCAGGCAAACTAACAGGTTTAGCCAAAGTCAAATCAATAGTTTTAGGGGTTCCCGCCCGAGGCAATGCACTCCCCCTGAGTAGAAAAGAAAATATTCCTGCGCCTAATCAGAGAGTAATCTAATTGTTGCACCGCTGCACACACTGAGATGGGGTACTTGAACCCCAATTAGAGAAGACAAAGGGTAAAAGAGTAGTGGTGCGCGGTACTATGATGAAGAATCTAGTTAAAACAGGTTTAATATATTCAATAGGTACTCAAAAGATTAGATGATAAATGTAATGTCGTCTCCACTACAGGTAATAAATGGAACGTAGAAAAAGAAAAGACAATATATGTATATATAAAAAAAAAAAATATATATATATATATATATATATATATATATATATATATATATATATATATAGTGAGGGACCCTCACTCCTATGCGTAGTGGTATTTTGAGTGGTAAACAAGTGGATAAGAAAAACAATTAAAAAAATTATTAAAAAAATAATTAAAAAAATAAGACTGGTGATCCCAATGCGATTTTTTAAAAAGGTAGCAAAGTTGCATAAAGTGGCAGTGTTGAATATAAAGAAGGTCCGTGAAAATAACTACTATTGCATTTTAAAGTGACTAATACTATACATAAAGTAGTGGACGAAATAAAAAATATATTACATGGTGATTCACTTTATATATTTTTTATTTCGTCCACTACTTTATGTATAGTATTTTAGTCACTTTAAAATGCAGTAGTAGTTATTTTCACGGACCTTCTTTATATTCAACACTGCCACTTTATGCAACTTTGCTACCTTTTTAAAAAATCGCATTGGGATCACCAGTCTTATTTTTTTAATTGTTTTTCTTATCCACTTGTTTACCACTCAAAATACCACTACGCATAGGAATGCACTCCCCCTGGATTAAGGGCTAACCAGCCAGAAACATTGCAGGTTGCGGCCACATCATCTGCATTGGCCCACAACATCTCTTGGGACAAAGTCTCAAACAAATCGTCATCCCCTGACACATCAAAGAGGGAATCTATCTCTGAATCCCGCAACTCAACTCCCACTTAACACAATTTCCCCAGATTTCTCACCCGTATCTCTAGCGGATTCCCTAGGAGCGATCTCCTTCCGCCGATCTGACCCGGGAAAGTTTTGGGATGGACCTCTGCTGAGGCCGCAGGAGGCCATGACTTTCTTTGAAGCAGGCACGGTAGTTGTGGTGATAGTCGATGAGGTAGTGTCTATTACATCCGGAGTGGCTCCTCCGGTAATGGTGGTGCCAACAACTCCCTCCGGGACACTGGTTGTAGTACTCAGCCTAGAAGTTGTAGGCCTCGCCACAGGAGCTTGCACAGTAGACTCCTATGTGGCAACGCCCGTGGCCCAGTCCATGTGGTATGCTCGAGGCGGCACGGTGGGTTGCTCCACTTTGAACAAATATTCTCCACAATGCAGACAACGGACAAACGGCCAGAGACTTGCGACCAGTCCCTCGCACTTGTTGCAGAGCATTCCCAACGCCTCAACATCTCCCATTGTGTACAGTACAATATGCCCCTGCGGTCTCAGGCGAATTCCTGTATCGGTGAGCAAAGTCTCAGGCAGTCTCACACTTGTGGGATTCCCCACCGAAGGCATCCTGGGTCCCATGATGGACGATGCTCCTGCCACTCTGAACATTTTCTTTTTCTTCCGCAAAGAAAAGCAACCCCTTTCCTCTTTCTCCTACAACACACTCACGCGGTGCCTTGTGCAGGGAAAAGAAAAAGGCAAAACTCCTCCCACTGGTTCCTCCGGTCACGCAACTCGCAGGCTTTTTTCCAACTCCACCCACAGTTTATGTGCCAACCATGGACGTCAATCATTTCTTGCGAAAAATGGCGCAGTCCAAAAACATAACCCTCTACCATTTAGACTCCACGTGGACAGTTCTTTTTAGTTGCGAGAGGCAACAGTAAATCCCGGACTCGAGCCCCCACATGTAGCACTGACCCCTGAAGGAGCTGCTGGTTTTATTGGGCTTACCGTTACCTTCTTGGCTGCTTCTCCGTCTAGGGTTTCCCGTGGTAGATGGCCCAAAAAAATGTGGAAACTGACACTGAATCCTCTTTTAGGTTATTTATTGGAAGTAGAAACAGAGTCTCTCAGTTTAGAGTAGAGGGTTAAGGTTAAGTTCAGGTTCTTTGGACTGCAAAAATGACAAGTCTCTTATTGAAGAAATCCAGAGAATAACCGTTTCACAGCTGGATTTCACAACCCCCGGATAGCCCTCCTCTTACTAGGCCTAGCAGCCGGCAGGGTGTTAAGTAAAGTCTCTGCCACAGACTTGGTGTAGAATACTTAAGAAAAGTCTCTGCCATAGACTTGAATGTAACTGAGGGACATATTTAAAGAGCTGGAAAAGCAAAAAGGGGGGATGATACTGTGCTGTGGAATATATAAAGCAAAATATAAATATATATGTATACTCTTATGATTTAGGGGGGTTAGACCTGCCTCTACCATTTACTTCTACCCGTGGGTAGAGTAAAAAGAATGAAAAAAAGGAGAAAAGTAGAAATGACGCTACCCTCTAATTCGCTGGAGACAGAATTATGCAAGAAAAAAACATGATTTTTTAATCTATAATATGCTATCAGAATGTTGTATAGTGAAAAATATCAGTTAGAGTTAGTCTGCAAAATTCAAAATTCAAAAATTTAATTAAGACTACAGGTGCCTGAAACCAAAGATCTGTGTTAGACCCTCTGTAGTGATATACTAAAATAAAATTGCAAAATAAAATTGTGAATAAGCTCACTTATTTCTACTATATTAATAGAAGAAGATACTTTTTGATTGCAGGTGTGTGCCGTATGTGAGAAAGAATAAAAATGTGTTTGTCGTGTTAGACCCTCTGTACCAGGTCTGAAAATTCCAAACAAAAATTTATTTACAAAGATCCACTGTGAAAAAAGCTAACGTTAGTAAAAGAAAACTACTGAATAGGGTGTTATTAAATTAATAAAATATATGTGAATATATATGTGTGGTGGTTAGAATATATACCTATACCTAAAAAGGTGACCCTAGTATTGTTTAACCAATTTTAAAATGACTATCAATATAATCCTTTAAATTATGTGACAAAAAGGAAAAAAGAAAAAACAGTAAATGATCAATCAATTACTAAATATTACTGTTGAAATGTGTTAGACCCCCTGGAATAAAAAAATAAAAAAACACCTAATTTAATACAAATATATAAAATTAAATACAGATATATGAATTAAATGAATTAAATATATGAATTAAATACGCTTAAAAAACTGTTTTATAGTCCATAAATGTGAAAAAAGTGACTTGTGCACAACGGAGAACTGTTTTGGTGAATGTGACGGGTGCTGTAATCAATCCTTCATGTGCTGGGAGAAGGTGCCAGTGCGCTTATCCATGCAGATAGTGGTTTTGCACTCACCAGATGCCTTACCCCCTAGGGGTGTTTGCGCATTCACAGTGTAAGCCCCTGTGTTGCTTTAAGGCGTTTGCCTGGAAACTTCTGCCTTCAGCATATTGCAGCCCCTTATCCAATTAATCCATGTGAAAAAGAGGAATGTCCATAGTGTAGTATTGTTTAAAAATGACGTCTTGATGACGAAACGTGTAGGGAGTGGCCATAGTACGTCGCCACACACTCTCGATCAGAGCGGTGCATCTCATTCTAGTCGGCGTCTGTTGTAATACTGTTTCATGCAAAATACATTGGCAAATGTAAGTACAATTTTTAGCTTTAATAAATCGTATTTTTAAACAAAACATTTTTGTTTAAATTTGAAAAAACTATTTTTCAAATTTAAAGCGCTATCATATGGTACCAGTATCTCTCAGCCGGTCCGGCTATACCGTATGAGTGTAGATCCATGAAGTGTCCTTCAACTGAGCCTCCAGGCTCCTTCAGAGAAGCCAGCCTTGCGCACGGCCTACTCCTGAAGAGTCCCCCCTGGGGTTTCTACAGTTTCTGGACCTCTCCCTTAGATGAGGCGGCACCGGACCACCTTTGAATCAATAGGCCCCGAGATCCATTCAGGCCTGGAATGGGACCCAGGATGTGTTTGATGTGAAATCCCACAAGTGTGAGACTGCCTGGGACTCTATTAACAGATACAGGAATTCGCCTGAGACCGCAAGGGTGGTTTGTACTGTACACAATGGGAGACGTAGAGGCGCTGGAAATGCTCTGCAGCAAGTATGAGGGACTGGTCACAAGTCTCCGGCCATTTGCCCGTTGTCTGCAGTGTGGAGAATATTTGTTCAAAATGGAGCAACCCACCATGCTGCCTCGAGCGTACCGCATGAACTGGGCCACGGGCGTTGCCACAGAGGAGTCTACTGTGTATGCTCCTGTGGCGAGGCCTACAACTTCTACGCTGATTACTACAACCAGTGTCCCAGAGGGAGATGCCGTCACCACCATTACCGGAGGAGCCACTCCGGATGTCGTGGACACTGCCTCATCGACCATTACCACAACTACCACGCCTGCTTCGAAGAAAGTGGGCTATGTCAAGGCCTCCTGCGGCCGCAGTAGAGGCTCAACTCAGAACTTGCTGGGATTGGATTGGGGGGAAGGGGATCGCTCCCAAGTAATCTGCTGCAGATACGGGTGAGAAATCTGGGGAAATTGTGTTAAGTGGGACTTTACGTTACTATTTACCAGCAGAGGAGTTGCGGGACTCAGAGATAGATTCCCTGTCTGATCTGTCAGGGGATGACGATTTGTCTGAGACTTTGTCCCAAGAGATGTTGTGGGCCAATTCAGATGATGTGGCCGCAACCTGCAATGTTTCTGGCTGGTTAATCATAAATTCGGGGAGTGCATCGCCTCGGGTGGGAACCCCTACAACTATTGACTTGACTTTGCCTAAACCTGCGACTTTGCCTGAATCTAAGGAAATGTCCTTTGCAATGGTGCGCAAATCACCAAACTCCTGTGTGCCTCCCGGGGATGGAAGTGCTCGAGCTCTGCCCAGGCTCGCATTGGTCCCAGAGCCTGCTGAACAAGCGGGTGCCTGCAGAGTAGGGATGAGCCGAACACCCCCCGGTTCGGTTCGCACCAGAACTTGCGAACGACCCCCCGCGTTCGGTACGAACGTTAGAACCCCATTGAAGTCTATGGGACTCGAACGTTCGAATTGGAAAGTGCTAATTTTAACGGCTAATATGCAAGATAGTGTCCTAAAAAGGGTTTGGGGACCTGCCTCCTGCCTCAGGGGACATGGGTCAATGCAAAAAAAAGTTTTAAAAACTGCCGTTTTGGCGGGAGCACTGATTTTAATGACGATTAAAGTGAAAAAAAAAAGTGAAATATTCCTTTAAATATGGTGCCTGCGGGGTGTCTGTAGTATGCCTGTGAAGTGCCACGTGTTTCCCGTGTTTAGAACAGTCCCTGCACAAAATGACATTTAACGGAAATAACACCATTTAAAACTGCTTGCGGTTTTAATGTTATATCTGGTTCCTGCAATATGGTTGAAAATCCTTGAGAAACATGGCATGGGTAGCCCCTCCTGCCCATTACCAGCCTATTTGGGTCTTGTACGCATATTAAGGGGAACCCCGTACCCATATTAAAAAAAGGAAATGCGTGTGGCCCCCAGGCCCTATATACTCAGAACAGCAGTATACAGGCGGTGCAAACAAGACAGGGACTGTGTAGGTTTGTTGTGTTAAGTTGAATCTGTTTGTCATTTTCAACCGGTACATTTTTAAAGTGTAGCTCCAGTCAAAAAAACTATCTTTAAGCTTTTTGGAAAACATAGGGAAGGGTTATCACCCCTGTATAATTTGTTTTGTCGTCCATCTTTTTTCATCTCACTTGCTGCTGTCTCCTTGCGTTTGCAAGTAGGAGATGTTTGTAAGTTGGATGTTTGAAAGTAGGGGCCTGCCCTATATTATAGCGGTATGTACTGGGTACAGAGCACGCAGACAGCACGCACTATCTCCTAACACTACTGACTGCAAGCTCTATTATTAACCACTTGTTAGCCCAATGTTTGCATAAAGTGAAAGATGAAGTTATGCTGAGTAAATAGATATCAAACATGTCACTCTTCAAAATTGCACATGCCCGTGGAATGGCGCCAAACGTCGCTACTTAAAAAATCCCCATAGGCGACGCTTTAATTTTTTTTTTACTGGTTACATGTTTTGAGTTGCAGAGGAGGTCTAGGACTAGAATTATTGCTCTCGCTCTAACATTCTCGGCGATACCTCACATGTGTGGCACATGCGAGCACATGGGGACATGGGCGCTTTAATTTTTATTTTATTTTTTTATTGTTCATTTTACTTTATTTATGTTAGTTTGACATTTTTTTCCCCAAAAATATATTTTTGATCACTTTTATTCCTATTACAAGAAATGTAAACATCCCTTGTAATAGGAATATGGGGTGACAGGTCCTCTTTACAGTGAAATCTGGGGGGTCAATATGACCCCACATCTCACCTCTAGGCTGGGAAGCCTGAAATAAAAAATAAAAAAAAGATTATGGCTTTGATCGTACTGGCGAGTTGGTAGAAGCACCGGAGGGCGGTGAGGGGTGGGGGGCGTCTATGGCTGGGTATTTCAGGTTATCACCGAGTATGGCTGGGTATCTCTGAGTATGGCTGGGTATGGCAATTTATGGCAGGGTATTACAGAGTATTGGCGGGGTACTACAGAGTAATAGAAGGGTACTGCAGAGTATTGGGGGGTACTACAGAGTAATGGCAGGGTACTGCAGAGTATTGTGGGTACTGCAGAGTAATGGCGGGTACTGCAGAGTAATGGCGGGTACTGCAGAGTATTGGGGGGTACTGCAGAGTAATGGGGGTTATTGCAGAGTAATGGGGGGTACTGCAGAGTAATGGCAGGGTACTGCAGAGTAATGGCGGGGTACTGCACTGCAGAGTAATGGCGGGGTACTGCAGAGTAATGGCGGGGTACTGCAGAGTAATGGCAGGGTACTGCAGAGTATGCACTGGTATTGCAGAGTATTGGCAGGGAATTGAGGGGTTAAATTCGGTGAGCAGCGATGTGGGCACTGCAGATGCAGCCCACATCGCTGCTGACACCGATCTCTTTCCCCTCCGCTGTACCGATCGGTACAGAAAGGGGAGGGAGGAACAGGCGTCATAACATGACGCCGGTTTGTTTCCAAGTGATCACTCCGTCATTTGACGGAGCAATCACGTGGTAAACGGCCGCTATGAGCGGCCGTTTACCGTGATCCGTGATGCGCCGGGTCCTGTGAACCCGGCGGTCACGGATGCTCTTGAGTGTGCACACCTCGGGGCACGCGAGAGCAGAATTCTGGGAGGCCGTTAATTAACGGCCTCTCTGAGTTAAACAACCGCCCTGAAGCCGTTAATCGGCAATGGGCAGTTGTTAAGTGGTTAAAGCTAGATCACTAGCTATATAGGTGAGGTGAATATAGTGGTGTATACTGCAGTCAGGGCACAGACAACAACCACTACACAGCAGCAAGATAGGAAATCAGCCAAAAACGATTGGTGTGTACTGTGTTGAAGGTACACAGAACACCCACTGCTTCAGATGCTAAGTAACACACTACAGGAGGCCGCCTTAAAGGGGCGTGCACTACACAGCCTGAGCTATGATTGGCCACAGGCATCCTGCCTGTGGCCAATCATGGCTCTCCTCGCTGCCGGCGCTGCGATTGGCCAAGCATGCGGGGTCACAGTGCATGCTTGGCCAATCATCGGGCAGCAATGCACTGCGCCACCGCAGTGCATTGTGGTCCGCGCGCGCGTCACTCGAATTTTGACGCGAACGGCCAAAACGTTCGGAATTCGCCGAACGCACGAACAGCCAATGTTCGAGTCGAACGTACGTTCGACTCGAACACGAAGCTCATCCCTACTGCAGAGTATGGTTTGGAGTTCCCTTACGTTACCAAGGAGATTATGAAAGAAATTGAAGAAAATCGAGAGCATTGGTATGCCAGTGACGTGTGGAACTATTTGAAAGTACCTAAACCCTTCAGGAAGCAAGGATTTTCCCCTGCTATGTATGAGCGTTTTACCGGGTGTCTTCAGGATTGGAGCCTTGGGAGACTCATTTACTCCGACAAGGTTGTCATTTGCTGGCCAGGAAAGGACAATATTGTCTATTTTATCATTGCGGTGGACGCTAAAGGGAAAACACTCATTTTGCCTGATCCAAGGTTTTATTGGTAAAACCATTATGGAGACTGTTTTTATTTTCCTTTCTTTTGCTTAAAAGATTTTTGAAGTACAAGGAGTGTGGGGCTAGTTAGCAAGTGTTAGGTCTACAGTTAGGGCCGGTTCACACTGCAGGCGAGGCGAGGCGACTCCGACTCGCCTCGCCGCGACCTGCCGCGACCTCAGCGGCAACTTGCAGATGACTTCTGTATAGAAGTCAATGCAAGTCGCCCCGAGGTCGCCCAAAAGTAGTACAGGAACCTTTTTTCTGAGTCGGAGCGACTTGAGTCGCTCCTCTCAGAACGGTTCCATTGTACAGAACGGGGGCGACTTGCGAGAGCGAGGCGAGGCGAGTCGTGTCGCCTCGCATCGCCCGCTGTGTGAACCGGCTCTAATAGTGAACTTCGTGGTCAAGGTCAACTACTGGCCACAGCACTTGTTTAAAGGGACTTGCTACCGGAGAGTGGGTGGTGTAGATAGTCGGGCATTGGGGTTTGTGTAATATGCGACTTGTTTGTGTCAACTGTTAAAAGTATTACATGTTCATTGTTTGTGTTTCCTTTCCATTTCCCATTCCAAACTGTAAGTTCAGGTACTCAACTTTCAGGACTGAAAGTGTTTTTTTCTTCCTTCCCAGACGAATGAGGACTAAATGGGAGGGGGGAGTATGTAGCGCTGGCTCCTGACGAGCATACGCTATACATTTTTCAAAGTTAAACTTCCTGAGACCACAGTTTGGTTTTAGGGCTAATTTGCTAAATGTATGGTTTCAGTATCAGTCCAGTTGGGTTGCACTGAGTTCTCCTTGGCCGCAGGTGTCGCTGTCACCGCCGGCAAGAGTAAGAACGCAGTCTAGCTGGGTGTATTGAATGCCACGTTTCTTTTGGAACCAGCCCAGTGGGAGTGGTCTCCTGCTGTGCATTCGGGGGAGGGGGGGGGGTATTTAAGGTACTGAGATCACAAGGCCAAGGGTTCCCGAGATTATTTTCTGTCTGTTTGGTTCTGGTCCTCCTGACCAGCCCCCACATGGCCCTCCTGGCCTGGGGTGTGGAACCATGCATTTCCAGGTCTCGGGGCTGGCTAGCCCGAGGCAACGCAACTGCAGGGACAGGCCTGGATGGATCTCAGGGCCTATTGATTCAAAGGTGCTCCTCCCATTTTATATATATATATATATATATATATATATATATATATATATATATATATATATATATATAGGTTTTTTTTGTGAATAGATTTTGACTAAAGTATGAAAAAATTCAGCCTTGAAGAAGCAGATGGACCAATATTACTGCAAAACATGTCAGCCTTGACTGCTTGTATATAGTGTACCTACTGTACATACTTTATTGTTTTATAGGGAAGATATTTGGTCCCATGTTTACATATGTGTATGTCTTTGTAAACTTTTTTTCAATAATAAGTTATGTATTTTCAATTTTGTGTTATATTATAGTTGTCTGAAGGTGACCGTTCAACGCCCTATATCCCTTACCTAGTTTCCTTTCATCTCAATTCCCATTTGGCTATGGGACAGGAAGTGAAGGGAAATCTCCACAATGGGACACAGATGGGAAAAAATAAAAATAAAAAATATTAACAGGGGTTATAACCCTCCCTTACTCTATCCAAAATGAAAAAAAAAAAAGTTTCGCCCATAGTTCTATTTTAAGATAAAAAGCCCTCTGGGGGCAGTATTCCTAATATTTAGTTGGGGCCCATCTCTGTCCAGCGATGTCCACGAGTGAATTGGCCATCCGGGACTCTACCCTCCTGATTGGCTGAGACACATCAGCAGCGCCAATGGCCCCTGCTGCTGTCAAGTCAGTTAGCCAATCTGGAGAGAGAGAGGGGGTGGAGCCGAACCAGGGTTCCATGCCTGAATGGACACAGGGAGCTGTGACTCGGCTCGGATAGCCCCCATAGCAAGATGCTTGCTGTGGGGGGGGGGGGGGGGCACTCGATGGGAGGGAGGGGCCAGGAGCGCCGAAGAGGGACCCGAGAAGAGGAGGATCTGGGCTGCTCTGTGCAAATCCACTGCAACAAAGGAGGTAAGTATAACATGTTTGTTATTTTTATGGGGGGGGGGGGGGGAATGAGACTTTACAATCACTTTAAAGTCAATGGGCACAAGTTGGATAGAAGTCGCCTTGAAGTAGTACAGGAACCTTTTCTAAAGTCAGAGCGACTTCAGAAGTGCGAATTAAGACAGTTCTCATTGACTTAAATGGGATTTCACATGTAATGCGACTTTGAGTCTCGGGGAAAATCTGATTGCCTCTCGGGGGATCAGGAAGGAATTTTTTCCCATGCTTTAGCAAATTGGATCATGCTCTGCTGGGATTTTTCGCCTTCCTCTTGATCAACTGTGGGTATAGAATATGGTATATGGGATTGTATGATATTATAATTTTTTTTTTTGTGCTTGAACTGGATGGACTTGTGTTTTTTTTCAACCTGACTAACTATGTAACTATGTAAGTCGGACTCCCAAGTGGCGGCAGCGTGAACCGAGCCTTATATTCAGTTGTGACGTGACGCTACTCGTATTGCGAGACCTCGCTCGTTTATCAAGTTAAAATTAATTTAAGCAACGCTACTCGTCTTGCAAAACACTCGCAGACCAACTTACTTGCAATTTGAGGTTTTACTGTATTGTTAAAACTGCAACAATCAAACAGGCTCATTGGCTAGCAAATATTACAGAGCCCTGTAAGGTCTATTTACAGGATGCAAGGCAGGGACGTGCAGTCAGAGGAGGCAGGTAAGCTTCGAGGGTCGTAGCTCGGTGACCTGGAGTCATGTAGCCTAAGTCCTACCCCACCACTGGTTGGGGCTCCTATGGCCTATGGTTCTGGAGATACGGGGACTCCTTGCGCAGCCTGTCAGAAGCTACATACGGAGCGCCCAGTTTAAATACAAGCTGGCACACTCTGTTTGCAGCAGACTGAGAGCTCACAGAGCCTCTCCTCACTTCTTGTCAGAGGCGCTGAGCTCAATGGACAGCTTGGAGTCTTGGACCAATGGTAAAGTGTTGTAGCGGGGGACTGTTGGGAAGCTTATGCTGCGTACACACGACCGGCCTTCCCGACGGACTTTCGGCGGAGTTCCGACTGACTTTCTGAATGAACGGACACAAGCACACCAAAGTCCGATGGATTTGACCGCGATGACGTACGACTGGACTAGAATAAGGAAGTTCATACCAAGTAGCCAATAGCTGTACTAGTGCCCGCTTTTGTCTGTCGGACTCGCATACAGACGACCGGATTTTTCGACCAGACTCGAGTCGGTCGGAAAGATTTGAAACATGTTCTAAATCTAAAGTCCGTCTGATTTTTCGACAACAATGGTCCGATGAAGCCCACACGCGGTCGAATTGTCCGGCGGATTCGTTCCGTCGGACCTTTGCCGTAGAAAAGTCTGGCCCTGTGTACACGGCATTATACCCCATACACATGGTCGGACATTCCGACAACAAAATCCATCGGATTTTTTCTGACGGCTGTTGGCTCAAACTTGGTCACACAAAGTTGTTGGAATTTCCGATCGTTCAGAACGCGGTGACATACAACAGGTACGTCGTGACTATAAACGTGCCAGTAGCCAATAGCTTTTGTCTCGTAATTTATTCTGAACATACGTGGCACTTTGTCTGTTGGAATTGTCTACATATGACCGGAGTTTAAACGATTGTATTTTGTTGATGGAAAATTTTTGATCCTGCTCTCAAACTTTGTGTGTCGGAAATTCGGACGGAAAAAGTCCGATGGAGCCCACACACGATCAGATCTTTCGACAACATGATCCGATCGCACATTTTCCGCCGGAAAGTCCGACCACGTGTACTGGGCATTAGTGTGAATATCCTTGAACTGCTCAGCCTGATATTTAACTGTCTTTTTGTTTTACATACATACACTATATTGTCAAAAGTATTGGGACGCCTGCCTTTACACTCACATGAATTTTTTTTTTTTTATTATCAAACAAAAAAGTTTTATTGAGAATTGAAGGTACATGTTCATACATGGATCAGAACAAAACACATGTAAACTACAAATTCCACTGATTCTAGTATCAGCATGTTACATCTAACCATTTGGAGACAAAAAGTGGTATTAGCCCACTCTCAGTGGTGCACATATAGATATTCATTTTCCTCATACGTTGCAATAGTAAAGCAAAAACAGTGGTAAACATTGAATCAATCCTCAGAACAATCGGTCATACACCAGGTCTAGTGGAGCTAGTCCAGGAACATCTAACCATTGGGACCATTGGGACCACCCCTGTGCTGATATATGATCTTTTACAAGCGAATAGTATCACCCATTTGGGTGATCCACTCCTGTAGTGTGGGGGGTTCCGTGGATTTCCAGTGTTACAGTATTAACTTTTGAGCCTGGAAAAGGGCCCTCGCTGCAGCCTGTCTGGGAGTATCCTCCAAGGGTAGTGCGTCTAGTATGCCTAGTAAACATATCTTAGGTTCAGTAGGTATCTTGGCTTGGAAAACTGTATTCATAGTATCTAGGACCTGTGTCCAGTACCTGTGGAGCTTCGAGGCATCTCCAGAGGAGATGTATCAGATCTCCATGTTCTCTATTGGATCTAGTGCATGCGGGATCTGATCTTACCCCCATAGTGGCCAATCTGGCAGGTGTACAATGCACTCTTAAGCCCCATACACACTATCAGATTCTGCTGACTTTTTCCTTCAGATTTACCAAAACCATGTAGTAGAAGGGCCTGCCTGATTGCATACAAATTGAAATTCCTAAGGTTTGACCTCATATTATATGGTCTTGGTAAATCTGAAGTAAAAACTCAGCAGAAAAACTGATAGTGTGTATGGGGTTTTATGCTGCGTACACATGACCGGACTTTCCGGCAGACTAGGTTCGAAGGGATCAGTCCGTCTGACAATCCGATCGTTTGTGGGCTAGTCCGATCGTAGGAATAGAACATGTTTCAAATCTATCCAACGGACTCAATTCCAACGGACTAAAAATCGGGAAAACCTTTAGGCCGCGTACACACGCGGGGACTGTTCGCTCAACTTTGTCCGTCAAACAGTTTCGGCAAACAGTCCGCTCAAAATTAGCATGGACGGACATGGCCACACACGACGAACGAACAGTTTGCTGAAACCGTGCGCGATGACGTGAACGGCACGTACGACGGGACGAAAAATACGACGTCCTATACACTGCATTATAACTTTCGGCGTGTAAATCCTTTCTGAGCATGCGCGGAACTTAGTTTGACGAACAAGCCTACACACGGGCGGACTGTTCGCTCAAACAAGGTTTCAGCGGACAGTTTTACGGAATTTCCGAAAAACCTTGTTCGTCAAACTGTCCGCTGAAACTGTCCGCTGAAAGCCCACACACGAGCGGACTGTCCGCCCAAACACTGTTCAGCGGACAAAGTTGGGTGAACAGTCCGCGCGTGTGTACGCGGCCTTACTCTGTGTGCTGGTCCAACGAACCAAATACGAAGCAAGGGAAGCTATTGGCTACTGGCTATTGAACTTCCTTGTGTAACGCCGGCTCCTGAAGAGCATGCGCTATGTATTTTTCTCTATTTAAAGTTCCTAGAACCGCAGTTTGGTTTTGGGTTTAATTATACCAAATTATGGTTTCAGTGCCATGTCTGGCTGAATTGCACTGTGTTCTGCTTGGCCAGAGGTGTCGCTGTCAATTCTGGCAAGTGTAAGAACGCAGTTCAGCTGGGCGCATTGTGGGATAGCCCGAGGCAAAGTAACTGGAGGGAGGATTCGGAGGTGGTCTGGTGCCGTCTCATTTGTGGAGAGGCCCAGCAGCTGGGGAAGCAACCAGGGGAGGACTATTCGGGAGAAGGCCACGCTGAAGGCTGGCTTCTCAGGAAGAGCCTGGAGGCGTAGTTGAAAGACCCCAAGTGAATCTACACTCGTACGGTATCGCCGGACCGGCTGCAAGATACTGGTGCCGTATGAGGGCTCTCTAAATTCGTCTACATCCTTCTTCTTGTTACTACAAGTATTCAACAAGTGTTATACAACAAGTCTGTGGCAGAGACTTTATTCAAATGTTCTATATGTAAGTCTGTGGCAGAGGCTTTGCTTTATCTGAGCACTCTATGCCCTTGTACACACGGTCGGACATTCTGACAACCAAATCCGTTGGATTTTGTCCGACGGATTTTGTCCGAAACTGTTGCATACACACGGTCGGACAAAGTTGTCGGAAAATCCGATTGTACATAATGTGATGACATTATTTCGTTAGGACGGGACTACGTTCAGGCTAGTAGCCAATAGCTTTGGTCTAGGAATTTGTTCTGAGCATGCGTGGCACTTTGTCCGTCGGAGTAGGCTACACATGGTCGGAGTATGTCTGATAGGAGCAGTTTGTCGGAAAATATTTCCAGCAAGTTGGAAAATTTGGTCCGACGGATATTCCGACGGAAAAAGTCTGATGCAGACCACACACAGTCGGAATATCCGACAAAACGCTCCGATAGGAAACATTCCGACGGAAACAGTCCGATGCAGACCACACACAGTCGGAATATCCGACAAAATGCTCCGATAGGAAACATTCCGACGGAATCTCCGACCGTGTGTACAAGGGCTAACGGTTGCTAGGCCTAGTGAGAGGAGGTCTATCCGGTAGCTGTGAGAATCCAGCTGTGAGTGGCAATTCTCTGGATTTCTATGGTGAGAGATTTTCTAATTCTAATAGTTCCAAGAGTACCTGAATTTTCTACCTAAACCCTCTAACCCTCATTGAGAGACTGTGTCTTGTCTACTCTTTTTGCGAAATAAAAATCCTTTAATCGGATCCAGTGTCAGCTTCTACAATTCCGTGGGCCATCTACCTCGGGAAACCCCTAGACATACACGAGGTCAAGAAGGTAACACAGAGCCCAACAAAATCAGCCGCTCCTTCGGGAATCAGTGCTACACTTGTTTAGCCCCATCTTACGTCATCACGTTCAAAACAAACGGACTTACGACAGGACTTAGTTCGTTCGTGTGTCTCCAAGTCCGTTTGTTCGGAAAATCTGTTGGAACTCCGCCGAAAGTCTGTTGGGAAGACTGTCAGGACCTAGTCTGCTGGAAAGTCCGGTTGTGTGTATGCGGCATTAGCAGAATGTACAGCTGAGACAAACGCTGAGCCACATTCAGGGCCTCCTCCCACTGCTCTTCCTCAAAAGCACCCACATCCACTTCCCACTGCGACACCACCTTCAGAGGGGCGCCACCAGGGCCGCTGATAGGCCAGTACAACTGGACCTGTTGTACCGGGCCCGGCTAGCAGGAGGGCCCAGGCAAGCTGAGCAGATAAATAATTAATATATAAAAAAAAAAAATCCTCCAGCCATGGCCGATCAGAGTCCGTCCGGCTCAACTACCAACCAAATAGCCCCCACCACCCCTCGGTTATTTTTAAGTTTTTTTTTTTTGTGCAGATAGCTATCTGCAGACTAGGTGGTGGCAGGGGAGGGACTATTTCCTCTATTTCGGGTGCGGAAGAATACCTCTTCTGCACCCGCTCTTCATGCTGGCTGTGGCTCAAGTCCCAGCCAGTGCGTCCTCTATCGTGCCGCCCCCCTTGGCACTGTGGAGTGATTCCTCCCCCTCCTCTTGCGAGAAGTGTCAGTGAGGCGAGTGGCGGTGGCAGAACACAAAAAATAAGTAGCTGGCATCATTGACATTGGATCTGAATGAAATCATTTGTGGACACTCCAGTACAGGCAGCAGCAGGATCAGGGAAGAAGTGCCTCATGGAGCCCAGCTAAAAATGACACGGGTGTGTGCTTGCTTGGGGGGGAATTCAAGATCTACTGTACTACTGATGCAGCAGCAGCATATATACATTATGGTATTAGCAGCATGGGTGTCACTGTCTGCAGCAGAATATGGCATTGGTGGCATGGGTGGCACTGTCTGCAGGTAGCACATGCGTTATGGCCCATAAGACATGTGCTGCCTGCAGACAGTGCCACTCATGCTGCCAATGCCATATTGTGCTGCAGACAGTGCCACCCATGACGCTAATGTCATAACGCATGTGATGCCTGCAGAGACAGTGCCATCCATGCTGCCAATGGCATTATGCCATTGGCGGCATGGGTGGCACTGTCGGCAGCACAATATGTCATTGGTGGCATGGGTGGCACTGTCAGCAAGTAGCACATGCGTTATGCCATTAGTGTCACGGCTGGCACTGTTTGCAGCACGTTACAGCATTGGCGGCACTGTCTGCCGGTAGCACATGCTTTATGGCCCATAACGCATGTGCTGCCTGCAGAGACAGTGCCACCTGTGCCCCCAATGCCGTAATGTGCTACAGACAGTGTCACCCATGCCGCCAATGCCGTAATGTGCTACAGACAGTGCCGCCAATGCCGTAATGTGCTGCAGACAGTGCCACCCATGCCGCCAATGCCGTAATGTGCTGCAGACAGTGCCAGCCATGCCTATCACTTGTAGACAAACCAGCACTTTGTTTCAAGGCGGGGTCTGGGGAGGGGCTGGGACAGGGCGGGGCTGAAGGAGGGAGCATGGACGGGGCCAGGGGTTGAGCTGAAGGGGGCCCCATCAGGTAGGCTGTACGGGGGCCCCATGATTTCTATCAGCGGCCCTGGACGCCACCGTGGAAATGGCCGAGAAGCATGGCATAGCTACAGGAAATAAATCCTTTGTATGTTGTAAACTCAAATAAGTATTTGAATATAGGTGTGGGATCCAAGGACCATTGGTCTCCATCCCCCTGTGCCCTACACTCCCATGAACTTTAATGGCATCCCAGTCTTAGTCCGTAGGGTTCAATGTTGAGTTGGCCCACCCTTTGCAGCTATAACAGCTTCAACTCTTCTTGGAAAGCCGTCCACAAGGTTTCGGAGTAAGAAATGTGTGGCCAATTCATCTGCTTCGCACAGCAATGGGAGCGTGACAGTTATAAATTAGATTTTAAAGCCCATAGCAACAGGCAGTTTTTTAATTGTTGCAATATGCTGTATTTATCGGCGTGTAACAAGCACATTCATTTTAGGAGGGAAGTTTCAGGAAAAAAAAAACACAATTTTAAATAAGGAACTTTGAAGCAAAATAAGGGTCAGTGCATACCTCCCAACATTTTGAGATGGGAATGAGGGACACCTACCAACAAATGTATGTAGGCATAGGACACGCCCCGTGCCACACCCCCTTAAATGAGAATTATTTTTTTTACCACTACTATTCCTTTATATTGGCTTTTAAAATGTACAAATGCAGCAATTTAGAAATTCGATGAAAGGTTTGGCACTGGGAAACACTTTTTGAAAGATAAAAAGTGCATTTTATATACAACTATATAGATCAGACCAAAATGAGGGACAAATGAGGTGGAATGAGGCAGCCTCACCATTGCCATTGATGCAGCAGCCTCACCATTGTCATCAGTGCAGCAGCCTCACCATTGCCATCGATGCAGCAGCCTCACCATTGCCATCGATGCAGCAGCCTCACCATTGCCATCAATGCAGCAGCCTCACCATTGTCATCAATGCAGCAGCCTCACCATTGTCATCAATGCAGCAGCCTCACCATTGTCATCAGTGCAGCAGCCTCACCATTGCCATTGATGCAGCAGCCTCACTATTGTCATCAGTGCAGCAGCCTCACCATTGTCATCAGTGCAGCAGCCTCACCATTGTCATCAGTGCAGCAGCCTCACCATTGTCATCAGTGCAGCAGCCTCACCATTGCCATCAGTGCAGCCTGATCAATGCCCATTTGCAGACTAGAGGGGACAGGAAAGGGGGCCCTGTATGTAATCTCTCACTGAGATTACATACAGTGAGAATCTCCTATGATAGACAGAACAGTGGTCCAATCGCGGCCCAGGAGACGGGACTTCCTATTACAGAGGCCGGCAAGTAAACAGCAGATTCTCACTGTATGTAATGTGACGGCGCTCATCCCGTTCCCCTCCCTGTCCCTTTCGAGGCAGCTAAAATTGAAGTATTGGCGTATAACACGCACACGCTATTTGCAACCACTTTTCAGGGTGAAAAGGTGCGTGTTATACGCCAATAAATACAGTAATTGGTTCAGGAGGTCACATGGTCACGGCTGCTGGGGCACGAGCTAATAGAAGTTATTTAAAATAAAAAAAATCTGTGCAACAGTTTCAGTCGGCGCTCAGCAGGAAAAGAAGAAGAAGCTTGAAGGAGAAACTTCCCGTCCACTTACTGTGAAAACTTTACTGTGTCAGCTGCTTGAAAGGGCTGGAACAGCTGATGGTGATGAATGGATGCATCGCTGGCTGGCCATGGATCCTCCACATCCTGACATCCCACAGGCTTCGCCATCGCTGTCTTGCTCGGCACTTTCAGTTCCTTTCTCTGTCAGCTACACATCTCCTCTGTGCCCCGAGGAAGTTCTCCAGCCCTGCTGTGTTATCTTCCTGTTCCTGCTTCCTCCTGCGGCTCCGTCTACTGCCTTCTCTGACGTCTGCCCTATTCCTTCACTGAGCCAAGAGCAGGCTGGCAGATCTGACCCATACCTCCCAACCGACCTGGATTTGGAGGGACTGTCCCGGATTTGGAGGGACTGTCCCGGATTTGGAGTAAAGTCCCTCTGTCCCTCGTTCCTCCTCATTTCTCCCTCATTTTGGTCTGATCTATATAGTTGTATACAAAATGCACTTTTTATCTTTCAAAAAGTGTTTCCCAGCGCTAAACTTTTCATCCAATTTCTAAATTACTGCATTTGTACATTTTAACCACTTAAGGACCGAGCCTCTTTCTGAGATTTGTTGTTTACAAGTTAAAAACAGTTTTTTTTTGCTAGAAAATGACTAATGCCGCATAGAAACGATTGGACTTCCCGGGAGACTAGGTCGAATGGAATCAGTCCATCGGACAATCCGATCGTGTGTGGGCTAATCTGATCATTTATCAATATAAAAATCCGATGGACCTAGAATTAGAACATGTTTCAAATCTGTCCGACAGACTCAATTCCTATTGGCAAAACCGATCGACTGTGTGCTGGTCCGATGGACCAAATACGACGCTATTGGCTACTGCCAATTGAACTTCCTTTTTTAGTCCCGTCTTACGTCATCATGTTCCAAACAAACTGACTTTGGAACGGACTTGGACCGTTCATGTGTGTGGCCAAGTCCGTTCGCTTGGAACTCCGCCGAAAGTCCACCTGGAAGACCGTCAGACCTAGTCTGCCGGAAAGTCCGGTAGTGTGTATGCAGCATTGGAACCCCCAAACATTATATTTTTTTCTAACATCCTAGAGAATAAAATGGCGGTTGTTGCAATACTTTCTGTCACACCGTATTTGCGCAGCGGTCTTACAATCGCACTTTTTTTTGGGGAAAAAATACACTTTTTTGAATTAAAAAATAAGACAACAGTAAAGTTAGCCCAAATTTTTTTTTTTATATTGTGAAAGATAATGTTATGGCGGGTAAATTGATACCCAACATGTCACGCTTCAAAATTGCGCCCCGCTCGTGGAATGGACGACAAACTTTCACCCTTAAAAATCTCCATAGGTGACGTTTAAAAAATTCTACAGGTTGCATGTTTTGAGGTACAGAGGAGGTCTAGGACAAGAATTATTGCTCTCGCTCTACCGATCGTGGCGATGCCTCACATGTGTGGTTTGAACACCGTTTTCATATGCGGGCGCTACTCACGTATGTGTTCGTTTCTGCACGCAAGCTCATCGGGATGGGCCACGTTTAAAAAAAAAATAATAATTCTTATTTATTTTACCTTTTCTTTTTCATGTTTACACTATTCTTTAAAAAAAAAAAAATTGTGTCACTTTTATTCCTGTTACAAGAAATGTAAACATCCCTAATAGAATAAAAGGCATGACAGGACCTCCTAAATATGAGATCTGGGGTCAAAAAGACTTCAGATCTCATATTTACACTAAAATGCAATAAAATAAAAAATAATTTGGCATAAAAAAAAAATGGCCTTTTAGGAGCTATGGGATGTTTTGATGTATCGATATGGAGATGGGTGGGCCATCTTCCCCTCACTCGTCTCCATGCCCAGCAAGGGTGAAGATTCGATCACCTTCGCTGCTGCCAATGGCTCTGGTAAGTGGCGGAGGGCACCGGAGCGCGGCGGTAGGGGGTGGCCCATTCCCGCCACCAATAAAAGTGATCTCTCTGCGAATCTGCTGCAGAGACCACTTTTATCTTGAATTGGACCGCCCGCAGAAGAAGAGGATATCGGAGTTATGGCAGCTAGCTGCAGCCATAACAATGATATTTCTCTTCAAACAGTCAAAGTAAAACTGCGTCAGGCAGTCCACAAGTGGTTAAAAGCCAATTTAAAGGAATAGTAGTGGTAAAAAAAATACCCTTCCGGGTTTAATTAACCTTTTTTTTGGATAGTTCTCCTTTAAGGGGGTGTGGCAGGGGGCGTGTCCTATGCCTACATACGTTTGTTAGTAGGTGTCCCTCATTCCCATCTCAAAATGTTGGGAGGTGTGCATGATTAATAAAAGACCACATAGACAAGTTCTTGCAGGAAAAAAATATTTTAAGCAACAGACAGCATGGATTCATGAAAGACAGAAGTTGTCAGACAAACCTGATTTCTTTTTATGAGGAGGTAAGTAAAACCTTGGACAGAGGGGTGGCGGTGGATGTGATATACTTGGATTTTGCAAAAGCGTTCGATACAGTTCCGCACACACGGCTCATGTGTAAGGTAAAGTCTACAGGATTGGAAATATCAGTTTGTAAATGGATAGAAAACTGGCTAAAAGACAGAATTCAGAGAGTCGTGGTTAATGATTCTTACTCTGAATGGTCTAAGGTTATCAGTGGTGTACCCCAAGGTTCAGTGCTGGGACCCTTACTTTTTAATATCTTTATAAATGATATTGGGTCTGGGATCAAGAGTAACATTTCCATTTTTGCAGATGACACCAAGCTATGCAGTGGAATAACGTCCTTACAGGATGTCTCCAATTTACAAGCCGACCTCAATGCTCTGTCTAATTGGGCGACTATGTGGCAGATGAGGTTTACTGTTGAGAAATGTAAAGTTATGCACTTGGGGGCTAAGAATATACATGCATCATACATACTAGGGGGAGTACAACTGGAGGAATCCATAGTGGAGAAGAATCTGGGGGTTTTGGTAGATCATCAGCTTAATAACAACATGCAATGCCAAGCTGCTGTTTCCAAAGTGAGCAAAGTCCTTTCCTGTATTAAGAGAGGTATGGATTCCAGAGAGAAAGATAATTTTGCCCCTGTTCAAATCATTAGTAAGACCTCATCTGGAATATGCAGTTCAGTTTTGGGCTCCAGTTCTCAAAAAGGATATCGGGGAACTGGAGAAAGTGCAGAGAAGGGCAACCAAACTGATAAGAGGCATGGAGGAGCTCAGCTATGAGGAGAGATTAGAGGAACTGAATTTATTCACTTTATTAGCTTATTGCGATTTTTTTTTTTTTTACCAAAAATATGTAGAAGAATACAAAAATATGTAGAAGAATACAAAAATATGTAGAAGAATACATATTCAGCCTAAACTGAGAAAATAATAAAATTTTTTTAAATAAAAATGGGGATATTATAGCAAAAAGTACAAAATATTGTGTTGTTTTTTTTTCAAAATTGTCGCTCTTTTTTTGTTTATAGTGCAAAAAATAAAAACCGCAGAGGTGATCAAATACCACCAAAAGAAGGCTCTATTTGTGGGAAAAAAAGGATGTCAATTTTGTTTGGATGCAGCGTTGCATGACCGCACAATTGTCAGTTAAAGCGACGCAGTTCCGAATCACAAAAAAATGGCCCGGTCATTCAGTTGCCAGATCTTCCGGGGATGAAGTGGTTAAAAGAGGTTCAGGAAGGTCGCATAGCTGGCCCCTTTTGATTCACCTCCTTTTTCCAATTTTAGGATTTCACCATTAGGAATTATTCCTAAAAAAGATCCTAAATCCACTGTTTGTCCTTTCCCGACAGCATGTCGCTTAATGATAGCATAGATCATTCTCTCTGTATGGTATCTTATGCGTCTTTTGACAATGCTTTAGATAAGATCAGCAATATTGGTATGGAATGCGTTGTTATCGAAGGCAGATATAAAATCTACATTCAGGCTACTACCTATCCATCCCAAAGCTTTTAATTCTTTAGGTTTCTATTTCAATGGGGTATTTATTTATTTTTACGACAAATGCCTCCCTATGGATTGTTCACTTTCATGTCATTATTTCGAGACATTCTCAACTTTTTTAGAATTGGTGGTATCCTTTCCAACTGGGTCGTCTAATTTGATTCACTATTTAGATGATTTCCTGTTTATAGGACCCCCGGATTTTTTTGGACTGTTTCTAATTATTGGGAGAATATCATCTAGTGTGTAGAAATTTTGGGGTCCCCTTAGCTCCTGAAAAAATGGTGTATCCAACCACATGCCTTGAATTTTTGGGCATTTCTATAGATACCGTTAACTTGGTATTTAGGTTGCCTGTAGAAAAAGTAAAAAAAAATGTTAGATCTAGTTTCTTTTGTTCTTTCCAAACATAAAGTTACATTAAAAACCTTACAAACATAGTTGGGATTTTGGCTCCAGAGTTATCCCTATGAGTTTGTATAGGTTCCTTTTGGGTGTTTTCTTTCCTTTTTTTCTGGGGTTGTTGGTTATGGTCTTATTTGGTAAGGACGTTGGTTGGCTGATCATTGGCCACATTCTTGGCAAGAAAAGGGTTTGACTAAAATGATTGTTCTTTTGGAACTCTTTCCTATATTAGTTGCCCTGGAATTATGGGGTCCTTATTTTAGTAATCGTAGGATTTTATTCCATTCTGATAACAAAGGGGTGGTTTATGCAATTAATTGCCTCTCATCCAAGTCTTTACCAGTTCTTACTACAGTGGGGCAAAAAAGTATTTAGTCAGCCACCAATTGTGCAAGTTCTCCCACTTAATAAGATGAGAGAGGCCTGTAATTGTCATCATAGGTATCACCTCAACTATGAGAGACTAAATGTGGAAACAAATCCAGACAATCATATTGTCTGATTTTTGAAAGATTTTATTTGCAAATTATGGTGGAAAATAAGTATTTGGTCACCTAAAAAACAAGCAAGATTTCTGGCTCTCACAGACTTGTATCTTCTTCTATAAGAGGCTCCTCTCTCCTCCACTCATTACCTGTATTAATGGCGCCTGTTTGAACTTGTTATCAGTATAAAAGACACCTGTCCACAACCTCAAACAGTCACACTCCAAACTCCACTATGGTGAAGACCAAAGAGCTGTGGAAGGACACCAGAAACAAAATTGTAGACCTGCACCAGGCTGTGAAGACTGAATCTGCAATAGGCAAGCAGCTTGGTGTGAAAAAATCAACTGTGGGAGTAATAATTCAAAAATGGAAGACACAAGGCCACTGATAATCTCCCTCGATCTGGGACTCCACGCAAGATCTCACCCCGTGGGGTCAAAATTATCACAAGAACAGTGAGCAAAATTCCCAGAACCACACGGGGGGACCTAGTGAATGACCTGCAGAGAGCTGGGACCAACATAACAAAGGCTACCATCAGTATTACACTACGCCACCTGGGACTCAGATCCTGCAGTGCCACATGTGTACCCCTGCTTAAAGCGGGAGTAAACCCGCAGATGTTTTTTTTTTTTCTACCTGCAAAGGAAAAGGCATAATGAGCTAGTATGCACCGCATACTAGCTCATTATGAAATACTTACCTTAGAATGAGGCCCCGACATCTGGTCCGATCCACGCCGAGGGAGCTGACATTCTTCCGGGTATCGCGGCTCCGGCGCTGTGAGTGGCCGGAGCCGCGATATCGTCACGCATGCGCGTGGGAGATTTCATCCCGGCCGGGTCCGACCACTGCCGGGCTTTCAGCCGAGAATCCCCTTATTATAGGCTTTCCTGTAGGTAAAAGTAAAAAAAATGAGTATACAACTTTAAACCAGTACTTGTCCAGGCCCATCTGAGGTTTGCTAGAGAGCATTTGGATGATCTGGAAGAGGATTGGGAGAATGTCCTATGGTCAGATGAAACCAAAATAGAACTGTTTTGTAGAAACACAACTTGTTGTGTTTGGAGGAGAGAGAATGCTGAGTTGCAACCAAAGAACACCATACCTACTGTGAAGCATGGGGGTGGCAACATCATGCTTGGGGGCTGTTTCTCTGCAAAGGGAACAGGATGGCTGATTCGTGTACATGAAAGAATGAATGGGGCCATGTATTGTGACATTTTGAGTGCAAACCTCCTCATATCAGCAAGGGCATTAAAGATGAAACGTGGAGGGGGCGTGGCCGCATGGTGATGGCGGTGGAGATGTGTGAGGAGTGAGCTGTGAGAGAGGTGTGCGCTCTCACCCCGTGTATGGATTGACGGCGCCGGTCTATTACACTAATGCTGCAGTCCCTGCCGGCCCCCGCTCATATCTCCGGAGATGCTGGAACAAAGAACCGGATAGAGTGACCGGAGAAAAGCAATAACTGAACGTACGGCCGAGCATAACCCACAGCACAGCCCTGCATAATCCCCTTGGTTACCTGAATGCGGTGCGGTCTGTGTGCTGGCCCTGGGAAGGTGGTCGTTCGAGCGCTCTGCTATAGGACTGGACGGCTGAGTGAAGGGATCAGGGAGGCTCTGGCTGCCACAAATCCCGCGAGATTACGAGCGAAGGTGCAACGAGGTGGTAGTAAGCTATGAACTTGTTTACAATACAATGTATTCACTGTGACCAAGCTTTGAATGCAGGGGATAACTGGGAGATAAGCCTCACAGCCAGCAGGAGAGACGCTTGTTTGTTTAGGCTCATGCTACCTCTCTCATAGTGCTAACCAGCATATTGCCAACCAGCACACTGTCAACCAGTATATTGCATTACAATCACAAGGTTATAACGCCACATGAACGGCTATTTATCTCCTATTGAGGCTTGTGCTGATAGTAATAACCAAGTGATAACTAAACTGAGAGGAGGTAAGAAGAGCAGCTGTTTTATAAAACACGTGGACATATGTGATATATTTGGATATACAGGTTTATATCTACATAGCTGCCCCCGTCATTGGCCCACACTATTTTTGGTGTTACTCCTGCCACCTCCGGTTAAATATTTCAACCAAGACGCAAAGACTTGCTTTCCCTTTTTTTTTTTTTTTTTTTTTTTGGTAAATTTTTTTCTCTCCTTTAAAGAAGGGGTTGTGGTAGAGCAGCGATATGGCCGCGAGGAGGAGAGGGGAGGAACATGCTAACCAGGACAATGTGGGAACCCAGTCACTGAGATCCGCTAAAGATAAAGATAAAGATAGGGAGAGGGTTCCCCAGCCGGGTGTAGTACCGGGAGTCTCTTCAGCCGCGGCAAAATTGGAAAAATATGCCCACACCCCTGATCATACACCAACTAAGGGGGGGCATGGGGGCCTAATAAAAATCTCATCGGATAGAAAGAGTCAAGGGTCAACCGCAACAGGAGTAAAAAGTGCAACTATTAAGAACACTGGGACAGTTGGAAGGCCTGAAATAACCCCCCCGCTGGCCCCCTCATTAGAAGGAGAAGCTGAGCCATCATTAAAGGAGGTGTTGGGGGCTGTTAATACCTGTAAAGCATCGCTGGTTGAGTTATGTGACCAAACAAAGGGTATTAAAGAGGAAATAGTTATGATGCGTCACGATCTCCAGAAGACAGCGGACAGAATAACATCAGCTGAGGGTAGAATAAGTCAAATCGAAGATGAGATGTATCCCTTAAACCAGGAGGTCCAGGTTCTCAAAGTACAGATGGGTAAATTTGAAGGGAAACTGGATGAAATGGAAAATAGACTTCGAAGGGACAATGTGAGGGTGGTTGGTCTCCCGGAAAAGTGTGAAGGCCCGGATCCAATCGGATTTTTGGAGAAATGGTTTATTGAGGTGTTTGGAAGAGACTCTTTTTCGCAGCAATTTGCAATAGAGAGAGCACATAGAATTCCATTTAGAGTTTCGCCACAGGGAGGACATCCTAGATCTATGCTACTAAAGTTTTTGAATTATAAAGACAAAGCAGTCTTACTTCGTAAGGCTAGAGAAATGGGTAGTATCCAATATAAGGGAATTAAAATATCGTTTTATCCTGATTTTTCTCCTGAATTGCAAAAACGTAGAGCAGAGTTTATAGAGGTGAAGCGCAGGCTTCAGAAAATGGATATTACATATGCTCTGCTGTATCCAGCACGACTTCGTGTAATAGCAGCGGGAGAAACCTTATTTTTTGACTCACCGGCTGGTGTAATAACTTGGATAGAGGAAAGGGGGGACCAGATAGGGAGGAGGTGAGGGAGAATTTTTTTTTTTTTTTTTTGTTTCGTTCTCTCCCTCACCCTCTCGTCTTCTCTCCCCTCTTTCTCTCCCTTCCCCTTTGTTTTCGTTTGGGGTTTTTTTTTTTCTCTCTTCTTTTCTCTTTTTTTGTCTTTTGTTTTTTCTCCTTTTTCCCCCCCCCTCCCCCCCCCTTTTTTTTGGGGGGGGGGGAGGGGGGGCAGCACATATGTATATGGGGCTGAGGGTTATGTGGTAAATTGAATAACTGTCGTCATTTAAATAATACATACAATATATGTGTAAGGGGTGAGGTGTGTTATAATGTTGATGTATAAGTTGTGTAAATGGGGAAAAGGGGGGAGGGACGGGAGGGTGGTAAGTGGGGAGGGGGGGGTGGGGAGTGGGGGGAGGTATGATTGCACAGGATGGTATGTAACGGTCACGGGAAAAGCCCCTAGGGGTAACCTAGAATGGTATAAGGGGGGGTGGGGTAAGGGGTTGAGTATAGAAAAAGGATATAAGATTAAGGAAAATAGGGTTGAGTACACAAGAGTAATTTATAAATTAAAATTAATACAAAAACACGGATTGAAATCACTAGTAGAGGGGAAATTTATTGGTCTTAGGCTATGGAACAAGTTTAGCACAAAATATCATAGTGTTATGCAAAAAGATGTATATGTTTATGGGGTGGGTTTTTTTTTTTTTTTTTTGGTCCTCTCTCTCTCTCTCTCTCTCCTTCCCATGCTTCCTCCTTCCTTTGGTAAAAAATGTTTTGTTTTTTGTCTTTCTTGCTTGGTAGTTCTTGGTATATATGAGTATATTCCTCTCCGTCTTTCTTTTTTTTTTTCAAAACAATGCAGACTAGAGTTTTGAAAATTGGATCATGGAATGTCCGGGGGATGGGTACACCTGTCAAACGAGCAGCAGTGTTTGATATTCTTGAAAGTTGTGATGTCCAGCTGATCTGCCTACAGGAGACGCACTTAACTGAAGAAACTAAGTTACAACTCCGAAGTAAGAAGTTTCCATTTCAATTCCACTCAGTCCACACCTCTTATTCAAGGGGGGTGGCTGTATTGATAAGGAAAGAAGTTGCGTTTCTGTGTCGGCAGATCAGCATAGACAAAGAGGGGAGATATGTTTTCTTGCATTGCGTAATAGAGAACCGGGAGTATATCCTGGCAAACATATATATCCCCCCTCCATTTGGGTTGGAGGTCCTTTACTGCTTATTGGAGTTCATAGTGGATAAATCCGGGACCCCGGTTATAGCGGTGGGGGACTTCAATGAGGTTGTTAGTAAAAACCAGGACAGGTTTCCACCAGGAAGATACACCCAGAAGGCAGATGAGACCTGGCTGTTTCGGTTCCTGCAGGAGGGAGGGTTGTTTGATATGTGGAGGGTTCGTAATCCAACCTTGTTACAATATTCATGTTTTTCAAGTTCTTTTTCCTCACTCTCCAGGATAGACTTGGTTCTGGGGAATGAGGAAGCAAATAAAGTAGTGAGGGATATAGTATATCATCCTAGGGGGGTATCTGATCACTCTTTGTTGACAGTATCAATAAATATAGAAGGAAAAAGAACCCCTAGGGTATGGAAGTTGAATCCAGTATGGTTGGAAGTAGTTGGTGATCCAGAAGAGATATTAACCCGGCTAGAAGAATTTTTGGAGTTTAATAAAGATACTGCAGCAAGAGGGGTGATATGGGACGCATTAAAAGCTTATCTTCGGGGAATCCTTATCCAACAAGTTGCGAAAATTAAGGGGAAGTCAAAGAAATGGGAGAATAGAGTAAGAGAGGAGGTAATGGAAGCCGAAAGAGCATATGTGGAAAGTCCTACCCCAGAGAAACAAAATATATGGTTAGAAAAACAACAGGAATATAAAATGGTGATTATGAGGAAAATGGAGAATAAAAGGTTATTTCAGAGCCAGATTGCTTATGGGGAGGGGGAAAGAGTTGGGAGAATGTTGGCGCATTTGGTAAACACCAATTCCTTGTCCTCCTCTGTCCCTGCGATCAGGACAGAAGAAGGAGAAATTATATCACAGGGCGTAGAGATCATAGATACTTTCAGAACATACTATGAGAAGTTGTACAGGTCTCGGGGGGCTGCGAAGGACAGGGAAATGGATGTATTCTTTGATAGTATTACAACTCCGTTCCTCACTGAGGAGGAGAGGGGGGTAATGGAAGCCCAATTAACATTAGAGGAAATTCAATCAGCGGTGGCAGAAATGGCTAACCAGAAATCCCCAGGTCCAGACGGTTTACCAGTAGAAATATACAAACATTATGGGAAAGTAATGCTGCCAGAGCTTCTTAAAGTTTTTAACTGGGCAAAAGAAGAAGGGAAGCTTCCAAAATCAATGACCGAAGCAACGATAGTTGTTTTGCATAAGGAGGGGAAAGATCCATTGGATACGAAATCTTATCGACCTATATCCCTCCTTTGTTCTGATGCTAAAATATTAGCTAAAGTGTTGGCACTTAGACTGAATAAAATTATCTCGAGACTCGTGCATCCCGATCAAACAGGATTTATCCCCGGTAGGTCCACTGGCATGAATGTTAGGAGGCTTTACCTAAATCTACAGTTACCAACGGAAAATGAGGGTAAAAGAGAAATTATGGCGCTGGATGTGGGTAAAGCCTTCGATAGCCTAGAATGGGGATATATATGGCGAACACTGGGCACATTTGGGTTTGGCCCCAAGTTTATTGCTTGGGTACAGACCCTATATAGTGGTCCTAGTGCGCGAATAAGGATTAATGATGAGTACTCAGATAGGTTTTCTTTGGAGAGGGGAACAAGACAGGGGTGCCCGTTGTCACCCCTGATTTTTGCTCTTGCTATGGAGCCATTAGCCATCGCAATACGATCAAATATAAATATGGCAGGCTTCCAGAGAAAGAGGAGGGAGGAGAAAATAGCTCTGTACGCAGACGATATCCTCCTCTTCTTGGGGGACACGGAACAGACCCTTAGACAGGGGATGACTATACTTGCCGATTTTGGTAATCTTACTGGATTGGTTATAAATTGGGAAAAGTCTGCCCTAATGCCAGTAGATTCAATAGTGAATCGAAACATGCTGGCAGCCCCGCAGATAGAAGTGGTCGATCAAATAAAATACTTAGGGATACTTATTAAAAGAGACCCTGGAAAATATATTGGTGATAATATACTCCCACTAATAACTAAATTTAGAACTAAGATTGAAATATGGAAGAAGCTCCCACTATCAGTTGCGGGAAGATGTAATTTGATCAAAATGGTGTGGCTGCCCCAGATGCTGTATCTACTGCATAACTCCCCGGTATGGGTTGATAAAAAGTGGTTCAAAAAAATAGAAGAATTATTTAGAGAACTCATATGGAAAGGTCGAGTGTCAAGGATTAGCCTCCAGACCTTACAGTTACCAACTAGGAAAGGAGGAATGGCAGTACCTCATCCACGGAGCTATTTTTTAGCAGCTCAATTACAGCATCTGGGGATAAGTAAAGGTAGGATCGGAGGAACAAATAAGGCATTGATGATAGCAGAGTCCCCTCACAATACAATTATGGAAGCCCTGGAGGCAAACTCATTTCAATATAGGATACCGACGATAAAAATGGTTTTAAAAGTCTGGAAGGCAGTTAAAACAATAAAAGGCCTGGGAGGCCTGACTAAATATACCCCATTATGGAACAATTTAAATTTGCCAGAAATGGAACTGATAGGTAGATATAGACCATGGGAGATAAAGGGGATTGATAAACTGGCCCAATTATATGAAGGAAGGATATTGAAAACATTTAATGCATTGAGGGCGGAGTTTGATATACCAAAGCATTCATTCTATAAATATTTGCAGATCCGACATGCGTTGGATAAACAATTTAATAAACAAGGCCCAGTGTGGAATAACTCCCCTTTTTATGACAGATTGAACGCGCAAGAAAAGGCAGGGGGAACCATAGCAGAAATATACCCATATATAACTGAAGGGAATATAGAAAACCCAGAGAAACTTAAATGTAGAGGGAAATGGGAGGAGGAATTTGGGGTATTTTCAGATGAGCAATGGAGGAAGTTATTAGAGGCAGGACACTCTATCTCAATCTCGCCTGCACAGAAGGTTTCTCACTTGATGCTGTTGCATAGATCATACTATACCCCCAAGAGACTGTTTGGCTTCGGGAAAAGAGAGGATGATAAGTGTCCAAGATGTCAAGATACTGGGGACCTAGCGCACATGTTCTGGAGATGTCCCAGACTATTTCGATACTGGTCAGAAATTATCCACACTCTGAATGAAACGTTTGGAGTGGGAGTAGGGAGAGATCCCAGACTATGTGTGCTGGGATTGGCCGAGGGAATAGGGGGCTCATCCTGTACAATTAAAGCAATACTGAGGTGTATGTTTCAGGCAAGAAAGCTTATAGCACAGAGGTGGCAGGCAGAGAGCCCCCCCTCGGCAAGAGATTGGACAAGGATAGTAACAGAAACAATATGGAAGGAGAGGACAGTGTATATAAAAAGAGGAAACTTGAAGGAATTTGAAAAAATATGGAAGCCTTGGATGGACAGGATAGGATATCCAATGTAGAGGGAGGGAGGTGGAGAGAGAGGGGGACGGGGGGAGGGAACATTTTGGTTAGTCTCTTCTTTTTTTTTTTTTTTTTTTGTTTTTGTTTTTGTTTTGTTTTTGTTTTTGTTTTGTTTTTGTTTTTTGTTTTTTGTTTTGTTTTGATCTGTTTTTTGCTTTTGCCTGAAGGGAAATAATGCTGTGAAGTCAGATAATTGTTAAATTATGAAGGAATGACTGTACCCTTGACGATCTAATGGTTTCCTTTTTTTTTATATATATATATGTTTAAAATTTTGATATAATATGATATAAAGATTGTATTTATGAAGAAAATGAATAAAGAATACTTTAAATTAAAAAAAAAAAAAGATGAAACGTGGCTGGGTCTTTCAGCATGACAATGATCCCAAACACACCACCCGGGCAACGAAGGAGTGGCTTTATAAGAAGCATTTCAAGGTCCTGGAGTGGCCTAGCCACCAGTCTAGTCTCCGGATCTCAACTCCATAGAAAATCTTTGGAGGCAGTTGAAAGTCCGTGTTGCCCAGCGACAGCCCCAAAACATCACCGCTCTAGAGGAGATTTCCATGGAGGACATGGAGGCCAACATACCAGCAACAGTGTGTGACAACCTTGTGAAGACTTACAGAAAACATTTGACATCTGTCATTGCCAACAAAGGGTATATAACAAAGTATTGAGAAGAACTTTTGATATTGACCAAATATTTATTTTCCACCATAATTTGGAAATAAATTCTTTCAAAAATCAGACAATGTGATTGTCTGGATTGTTTCTACATTTTATCTCTCATAGTTGAGGTGATACCTATGATGACAATTACAGGCCTCGCTCATCTTTTTAAGTGGGAGAACTTGCACAATTGGTGGCTGACTAAATACTTTTTTGCCCCACTGTATACTGAGGCAAATAGTAATGAAGTACTAATTAAATATTTGGTTAAAGGCTCAATTTGTTCCAGGAGTGGATAACATTATTGCTGACTTATTGTCCCTGTTTTCAGATACAGCAATTTCAGCTTCTGGTTCCGGAGGCAGACGAAGAGGGTTGCCGGTGTCTGCCGAATTTATGGGACTTGCTTTAACTGCTGTGACTTCTCCTATTCAAAATTCAATTGCACCTTCCACGTGGGCAAATTATTAAGCCGCATGGTTCTCTTAGTGCTCATTGTTGAACAATATGGGATAAGGACCTTCTCAATTCTCTGAAACACTTGTTCTGTCTTTTTTGGATTCTTTATTGGCATGTTATTCTAATTTCTTGACTTAGAAGGGAGTTTGAGAGGTTTTTACAGAAAGGATAATGTGCATTTGCCTGCAGTTGCACTGGATATTTTTACTTTAGATTTGGAGCCTTGTATTGAATTGGCCGCGGTTCGGGTGGGGTGCCCGGCTCGTTTAGTTTGAGCCTGGCTTGTGTTTTTTTTGGTTAAAATGGTTATAACTCGAGCTGTAATGGCTGATTATCATATATGGATTTAAGATGAGTGTACATTATACAATACATTTTTGGTTTGGTGTGAAAATATTTGGTGATAAGACACGGATGTAATGTGTGTTATGGTATTGGATTAAAGATCAAATATTTTATTGCCAATAATAAAGGGCCATGGCCAATTTCAATCCATTAAAAGTGCGTCTAGTGTTTTTTTATTAATTATATTATTGAAGGGTATTGTATGAATTAATTAATACTGTTTACGATCCCATGTGTCTATGGGAATGTTTGACCATTCTTCCAGAAGTGCATTTGTGAGGTCAGGCACTGATGTGATGAGAAGGCCTGGATCACAGTCTCCGCTCTAATTCATCCCAAAGGTGTTCTACGGGGTTGAGGTCAGGACTCTGTGCTGGCCAGTCAAGTTCCTCCTCCCAAAACTTGCATATTCATGTCTTTATGGACCTTGCTTTGTGCACTGGTGTGCAGTCCTGTTGGAACAGGAAGGGGCCATCCCCCAACTGTTTCCATAAAGTTGGGGCCATGAAATTGTCCAAAATGTCTTGGTATGCTGATGCCTTAAGAGTGTAGCGGTCAGAGGTATAGGAGACCGCAATGCAGGTTTCAAGTACGGGACAGCAGACAAGGAGGCTGAAACAAAAACCGGCTTTATTAAACAGTAAGATATAATGGCCGGAGGAGGAGGATAACAGTATTAACAATGCACAGTAGTTTACAGTAAGGCTAACTGGAATGTGGTACACAAAATGGCTTTCCCGCCAACACATGCACAGTGATACAGGCTACCCTCTTCTAATATGTCCTGCCTGATTCCCGCTTATCGGGACACGTTTCTACAACGTACTATCTCAGTAGGGACTGTACTATTCCCTATCACAATCCAGCACCGGTGCTCACTCACAGTTTGTTAGACAGCTGGAGGGTCCCTTGTCTTGGCCTCCTTCATGAGGCAGGTGAAGTCCAGTTCCTAGTGCTGCAGCTTGCCCGTCTGGGACGGATGGATGAACACAGATGCGGCCCAAAATCACCACAGCTCTCTCTCTCTGCCCGAGGTGCCCGATCTTTAGCTGGATACTGCGACTCTTTATCCACACAAAGTCTCCCTCTCCTCAGGGCAGACTTGACTTTTCCTCAGCTCCGCACAGGAATTCCTCAGCTGCCCACACACTCCTCACAGTTCTCTCTCACTGCCACTTCCTGTTTCCTCTCCTCTGAAGGGTCGGCAGCAACAGTGACATCTTGTGGCTAAACTGGAAATAGCAGGCTGTATATATTATAGATGGAACACAGTGCAATATAGTTCAGTAATCCTAGGGGCTGACCCCTACATGCCTCCCCGCTTAAAGGTGGCCGTCCTCGGCCTTGCTATATAGTCCATGGGGAAGAAAAGGGTTAAATCAATCTTTAACGGCAGCACAACATTGTTCATAATACATACAGTTAGACCAAATAAACTGATCAGCATTGTACCTGTTTGGTGGAACCCCTGCAGTAGACCTACTAGATCTCCGAAGGTCTTGTCTTTCTGTTAGGACTTGTCCTTCCTCCCTTGGAGCTGGTACTGGTTCTATAACAGGGGCTTCATCACGTGCAGAGTCAGGAACAATCCACCAGTCTTCAATATTATTCCCATCGGAAATGACAAATTCTGAGGAAGGGGCAGGGAGTGGTGTCCTCTGTGCAGGTATCCGATCTTCTGACCGACATGGCCGTAGCATATTCCTATGTAGAACCCTTGAAGCCGACTCCCCATTCTCAACACGAACTTCGTAAACTGGACCATTGGGATACACTCTCTTGATCACTTTGTACGGCTGTACCTCCCAACGCTCACTCAACTTGCCTCTGGGCCGTTTCTCTCGAACCAGCACCCGGTCTCCAGGTTGCAACGGAATCTCTTGGATGGGAGGACGGTCAGTATAAGTCTTTTCTTGCAATCTCTGGCCTACTAACCGGCAGATGGTCTGGAGTCGCTTGCGGTGTTCTTTCACCCATGAGGTGGTTGATCGCTCTATCACATCTTCTGGCTGTTCCAAATTCAATTCGACAATTTCTCGTCCGGCTCTACCGAACAGTAGCATGTATGGGGTATAGCCGGTGGTAGTGTGGACACGATTATTGTAGGCCCAGACTAATTCAGGCAGATAGTCTGGCCAGTGTGTCTTTTTGTCCTCCTCTAAGGTCCTCAGCATCTGAAGCAGAGTCCGATTAAAGCGCTCACAGGCCCCATTCCCTTGGGGATGATATGGAGTTGTCCTGGATTTTCCAATGCCATACAGTCGGTGTAACTCCTCCATCACTTTCCCTTGAAAGCATGCTCCTTGATCTGAGTGAATCCGTTTCGGGCATCCATAGACCCGGATGAAATCTTGACAGATGGCCCGAGCTGCAGACTCAGCCGTCTGGTCCCGAGTTGGAGTGACCACTGCAAACTTGGAGAAGTGGTCAATCATGACCAGGCAGTATTGTGGGCCTCTGGCTGACTGTCCCACGAGGAGATAATCTATCAGCAATACCTCCAGCGGTTCCTTGGTCTGTATGGGCT
Source organism: Lithobates pipiens (assembly GCF_037356315.1). Taxonomy (NCBI): domain Eukaryota; kingdom Metazoa; phylum Chordata; class Amphibia; order Anura; family Ranidae; genus Lithobates; species Lithobates pipiens. Next base: position 529,868,686 of record NW_027507718.1, on the reverse strand, counting down.
GTATGGGTGCCCTCTGCTCTGTGCTTTTAGTAAGCTCACACACTCTACACTGTCGGCAGACTTCTTCAACTACGACCTCCAGTCGTGGACAATACACATAACGCTGCAGCCACTGGTAAGTTTTGACTGGCCCGAAATGAGCTCCAAATTCATGAGCTTCCCTGGCTATCTCTAGTGCCAGACTCCTTGGTATGACAACCTGCCATCTTGCCTCCAGATCGGCAGGCTGCTGCCACTTGCGGTATAGAACAGCTCCATGAACCTCTAGTCTGTCCCATTGATGTAGAATTGACTTCATCTCAGCATCAAGATCAGCCCTTTCCTCTCTGTCTGGTTTTCTTTGCCGAGCCACCCAACCTTTTATCTGTCGCAGTCCAATGTCTTCATCTTGTATTCGCCCCCATTCCTCATTAGTTCTTGCTAATGCCTTAGGCAGGGACCGGGCCTCCCCGCTTGTCTGTGCTGCGACTGCTGGAGGTGTAAACTTGCGGAAGTCTGGAATTTCATCCTCTTCCTTTTGTTCATCAAGCTCTCCCAATGGAGTTTCAAAAGTAACCCTCGACAGACCATCAGCATTGGTATTCTCTGTAGCAGAGCGATAGCGAATTGAGAAGTCATACTTTGCAAGGCGAGCTGCCCAACGTTGCTCCAGGGCTCCCAGTCTAGCAGTATCCAGATGGGCCAGGGGATTGTTATCAGTCCGTACAAAGATTTTAGCCCCTGTAAGGTAACCGGCAAACTTCTCTGTCATGGCCCACACCAGGGCAAGGAGCTCTAGCCGGAAGGAACTATAGTTATGAGGGTTTCGCTCCGTATCCCGCAGGGACCTACTGGCATAGGCAATCACTCTTTCGTGTCCGTCCTGCATCTGTGACAACACTGCCCCGAGTCCGTAGAGACTACCGTCAGTAGATAAGAAGAATGGTTTGTCAAAATCAGCATAAGCCAAGATGGGGGCCGATGTCAGAGCCTCTTTCAAGGTCAGGAAGGCCTCCTCTTGCTTCTGTCCCCAGGGAACACTTTGACTCTTGGATTGCCCAGCAGTTCCTCTCAAAATCTCATTCAGAGGGCCCGCTATCTTTGCATAGTCTTTGATGAACCGCCGGTAGTAACCAGTCAGACCAAGGAAGGCCTTCAACTCACGCAGCGTTCTAGGCTCCGGCCATTGTTGAATGGCAGCCACTTTATTTTGGGATGGCAGCACCCCGTCTTTGGACACCGTATGGCCTAAGTACTCGATCTCCTTCTTGAAGAGATGACACTTCTTTGGCTTTATCTTCAGGCCATGGGCCCGCAGTCGCTCAAGTACCTGTCCTAATCGGGCCAAGTGTTCTTCAAAAGTAGCAGAGTACACTATAATATCATCCAAGTATATCAGGGTAGCTTCAAAATTTAGATCTCCCAGACATTTTTCCATCAGCCTCTGAAAGGTTCCTGGGGCATTAGACAGCCCAAATGGCATCCTATTAAATTCAAACAGACCCATGGGAAGTATGAATGCTGTCTTTTCCTTGTCTTGTTCAGCCACCGGTACCTGCCAGTATCCACTTGCTAAATCCAAGGTGGAGAAGTATTTAGCCCGCCCTAGGGCTGTTAGGGACTCTTCGATGCGAGGCAGAGGATATGAGTCCCGCACTGTGCACGCATTCAATCTCCGGTAATCCACACAAAATCGAATGGTGCCATCCTTCTTCTTGACAAGCACCACTGGGGCTGCCCAGGGACTTTGACTACCCCGAACCACTCCTGAATCGATCATCTGTTTCAGCAATGTCTTCACCTCTTGATACAACTTGGGTGGAATCTGTCGATATCTCTCTCGGCTTGGGGGAGTGTCCCCCGTCGGTATCTCATGTGTGATAGCATCTGTGCAACCAAAGTCATTGGCATTGCGGGCAAACGCAGCTTGATTCTCCCACAGCATGGTTTCAACTGCTCGTAAATGATCCGGACTTAGAGCTTTCACATCTATCTCCATTTGTTCCAAGATGACTGTCCCATTCCATTCTGGGGTCGGTGCCTCTGCAGGCTTTGCAGTAACTGCCAAGGTCCAAGCAGAATTGCCTATCGGAGCTAGAGTCACTTCTCCCTGACTCAGCACTTCTCCCCGATGTAGGTACACGCGAGCCAGTTCCACTCCTGGCACCAGAGAGACTTCCCGTTGTCCAACGTTTACAGCTCTTATGGGTACTCGTCCATTTTGGACTACTGCCAGTGTCCGGGCCACTAGGACATCCTGACCTAACTCTCCCAGGCCTGCAGGCTCAATGATCACCTCCATACCTTCAAGGTTGCGGGAGGTTCCCACGGGCAAAGTCAGTATAGTCTCCCGATCAGGAGGGAGGGTAAGGGTAGCCCTTCCCGGCACTCGAATATTTCCTACAGACTGATGTACTGGGACACTCTTCTGTGTCCCACAAAACCGGATTAACCGTTGAAATGCCTTTTGCGTTGGTTTGTGTGGAGTGGCATTCTTCCAATAGCCCGGCCCCCTTTTAGTGAACATAATTTGATCCAACTCTCGCAGGATATTCATGCCCATTATCACCGGTACATCTTCTTTGAAGGTTTCAGGGACCAGCAGGATACCTTTTTTTCCAACTTCCTGTCCACACAGACGTACATTCATCCATACGACACCTGTGACAGGGATTTGTTGCTGGTTAGCTGCTGTGACCCGGATCAATGTCCCCTGTTCTGGCTTGGCCAGTGCTTGAAAGTAACGGTTGAAGTATGACTCAGGCATGGTCGTTACCTGTGATCCGGTGTCCACTAAACAGTTGACTGGAATGCCTTCAAACTCGGCTCTTATGGTGGGACATCCTGCAACCAGGTGTTCGGAGCTGTGCTGAGTGGCCTGACACTCTACTTCCCCCGCAGTGTGCCTCATTACTGCGGGGGCCTGAAGTTTAACGCCGGCTCTGGGCGTCTAGGCAGGTCCCTCCGGCATTCTCTAGCGAAGTGTCCTTTTTCTCCACACCGCCAGCACTGAGCCTCTCTGCGTTGTTCTCTCTGTCTGTGTGCGGGAGGCGCCCGTAGGCCTGGACTGGCCGAGCTCACTGGAGGATATTGAGGGACTCGGTAGGTGGGAATACGTGGGTAAGGATGCTCTGGTGCAGGAACCATCGAGGCAGTCTGATAAGGTTGTTGTTGCCCCAGATATGCAACCTCAGGGGGGTAGCTCAAATCCATCCGTCTCTCTATTTGCGTCAACTTCTCATGCATGAGACCCAGGGAGCTTTGTAGGTCCTGCACCACTCTAACCAGGACCTCTTCATTCTTCGCAACCCCGAGGGAGGCGGTCTGGGTCCGTATCACTCCAGAGGCATAAATTTCTTCTTTACTTCGCTCCACGGCCTCAGCCAATATTTGCCGAAAATTCAGTGTAGGGTCCACTCTGACTCGTTCCCGTAGGGCTTGTCTCAGGTGAGAGCTGTAGAGTCCCAGGATCAATTGTTCCCTCAGTATCCGGTCTGCGGATCCCATGGCGGTTATCCCGTCTGCCTCTTTTTTCTGTATCTCAGCCAGTACTTCCTGTAGAGCCGTTGCATATTGTGAGACCCCTTCATTTTCCTGCTGTACCCGGTAGAAGAACTTTGCCCGGAGGTGGCCCGCACTAGCTGTTTCACCGTATATTTCTTCTAGAAAGCGCACAATCTCTTTCAAGGTACTGCGCGTAGCTTCCGGTTGTAAGCAAACAGTTTTCCGCGCTTCACCCTCCAGGGCAGCCAAAGCAATTTCCACCTGTAGCTCTGGGCTGACATTGTAAATTCTAGCAACGCTCTGTAATCTCGTCACCCAGTCTGACAGTGACATGTTCTGGCCATCAAATTTTGGCAACAAGTTAAAAAGCATGCCCATAGGGAGGGTCCTTGTAGGGGTTCCACCATTACCTAAGGCATTCACATCAACATCAGGTACGTTGCCTTCAGCCGCCTCCATCTCTGTAACCGTACCCTGCTCGCAGCGCCACTTGTAGCGGTCAGAGGTATAGGAGACCGCAATGCAGGTTTCAAGTACGGGACAGCAGACAAGGAGGCTGAAACAAAAACCGGCTTTATTAAACAGTAAGATATAATGGCCGGAGGAGGAGGATAACAGTATTAACAATTCACAGTAGTTTACAGTAAGGCTAACTGGAATGTGGTACACAAAATGGCTTTCCCGCCAACACATGCACAGTGATACAGGCTACCCTCTTCTAATATGTCCTGCCTGATTCCCGCTTATCGGGACACGTTTCTACAACGTACTATCTCAGTAGGGACTGTACTATTCCCTATCACAATCCAGCACCGGTGCTCACTCACAGTTTGTTAGACAGCTGGAGGGTCCCTTGTCTTGGCCTCCTTCATGAGGCAGGTGAAGTCCAGTTCCTAGTGCTGCAGCTTGCCCGTCTGGGACGGATGGATGAACACAGATGCGGCCCAAAATCACCACAGCTCTCTCTCTCTGCCCGAGGTGCCCGATCTTTAGCTGGATACTGCGACTCTTTATCCACACAAAGTCTCCCTCTCCTCAGGGCAGACTTGACTTTTCCTCAGCTCCGCACAGGAATTCCTCAGCTGCCCACACACTCCTCACAGTTCTCTCTCACTGCCACTTCCTGTTTCCTCTCCTCTGAAGGGTCGGCAGCAACAGTGACATCTTGTGGCTAAACTGGAAATAGCAGGCTGTATATATTATAGATGGAACACAGTGCAATATAGTTCAGTAATCCTAGGGGCTGACCCCTACAAGAGTTCCATTCACTGGAACTAAGGGGCCTTGCCCAACCCCTGAAAAACAAAAATCAAAGGACAGGAAGGGAGATTAGGGATTTTTGCGGTGCTAATTAGCAAAGTACAATTAATTAAAGTACAAAGTTAGTAGTACAAAAATTTATTAAGTTTGAGGTTAAAATCAGTAGCAATATATGCTTAAAAGATTCAGAATAATGCAATACAGTGGTTGTTCTCGTTCTCGTCTCGTTGCGGGTTGCAGCCAAGGGTGACGCTTGATCGTTCAGACTCTGTACTTTTCGCTGGTATTTCTGTGCAGGTGTGTCTCCCTGAGTTCTCAAAAAGATTTTTTCAAAATACGAGCGTCCCCATTGCTTACAATTATCCAACATACTTTCCTTGGGTTGGCTTTTTAGCCCCCTGCGATTCAGCACTGCTGCGGCTAACCCCCGAGGTGGACAATCCCACTACTTTACCACCAACGTAGTGGTTGAAGATTTTGTTCAAACATTCACACATCCCCTGAAGAAGCAATCTAATGCGAAACATGTCGGGACTATGTGTGCTTGACGAGAACAACCACTGTATTGCATTATTCTGAATCTTTTAAGCATATATTGCTACTGATTTTAACCTCAAACTTAATAAATTTTTGTACTACTAACTTTGTACTTTAATTAATTGTACTTTGCTAATTAGCACCGCAAAAATCCCTAATCTCCCTTCCTGTCCTTTGATTCATGTTTCAAACTTTCAGGGATGAGGTGCCATCTTTGTTAGGTGTTGCTTGAGGCTGAACCATCAAAATTATTCCCTGAAAAACAAACCCCACACCATAATCCCCCCTCTACCAAATTATTTTGGACCAGTACACGAAGTAAGGTCCATAAAGACACGGATGAGCGAGTTTGGGTTGGAGGAATGTGCTCATGCACATAGCTATCCAGAGACATGTTGAGAAGAGGGACATAGCGTGGAGTACAAGTGACCCTCAGTGTAAACCCGCCATGGGCAGTTGAACGTGGTCAGTGTGAGAGGTAAGGTCACAGCGCAATGGAGCAACGAGTGAACATCAAGTACTGCTACAAATTGGCAAAAATGGCAACAGAGACAGAGAGATGTTGGTGCGAGTGTACGGGATGGAAGCCTTGAGCAGGAAATATCTTTACGACTGGTTCAAATGCTTAACCGGAAGAAAAACGACTGAGGATGAGCCCGGTTCGGGTCGGCCATCAACAAGAAGAACCCCAGACATGATCGAGCAAGTGCGACAAATTCTAGCATGAGATCGGTGACTGACTCTACGATTGATAGCGGAGAAATTGGGCATTAGCTAGGACACAGTGTGCACCATTGTCCGCAAAGGTTTGGGTAAACTGAAGTTCTGTCCACGGGTTTGTCCCACACAAGCTGGCAGACGAACAAAAAGTAAAACAAATGGAAACCTCTGGAGATTTCATTACCATGTGTGACCAGGATCTATCCTCTCTGCAAATCATCGTCACAGAGGATGAGACCTGGTGCTATCAGTTCCATCTGGAGTCCAAATGGCAATCGATGGAATGGTGTTCACCGTCTGACTGTTACCAGAAGCTTCATGAACGTTATGGCCAATAAAGGTAATTTGTTTGTATCTTCTGTTTTGTTTGTTTTCGGATACCATTCACCAAACTTTTTAGACACACCTTGTTTAAAGCGGGAGTCCGCCGTTTTTTTTTTTTTCTTTTAAAAGCCAGCAGCTACAAATACTGCAGCTGCTAACTTTTAAAATAATATCACTTACGCGCCCAGCGCGCCCGTAATGTCGGCACCCGAAGCCGATCTCTCGATCGTCTCTCGTGTGCTGCCGCTGCCATCTTGGCTATGGGAATCAGGAAGTGGAGCCTTGCAGCTTCATTTCCCGGTTCCCTACTGCACATGCGCGAGTCGCGCTGCGTAATAAGGATGGTCCCCGCTGTCTCTGGGATCCGTGTGTTTCCCAGCAGACAGCGGGGGACCTTCGGAAAGGGGCGTAGATATATGTGGAAAGGGGCGTATATTCTGCAGATATCTATGCCGGAAGTGGGTGCAGATACCTGTAATGTACAGGTACCTGCACCCCCCTCCCCCCTGAAAGGTGCCAATTGTGGCGCCGGGAGGGGGGGAGGGTTCCAATGAGCGGAAGGTCCACTTTAGGGTGGACCTCCGCTTTAACTGCTTTGGAATTCAAAGGGATTTCAGGAGAAAGGGCTTGGGCGCTCAAGGGGTTAAGCTTCACAACAACGGTCAACGTCAAAGAGTTTTATGACTGTAGTATAAAACATAATACAATTAAATAAAGTGGGTGGAAGGGAGGGGGAGGGGATATCTATTTCACTGGATGGGTCATAAACAGTAGAATAACCTGACAACATGAGTCACCATCGAGGTCAACGTGATGAGTTCTCTTAGCCCTTGTACACACGGTCGGACATGCTGACAACAAAATCCGTCTGATTTTGTCCGACGGATTTTGTCCGAAACTGGTGTTGCATACACACGGTGGGACAAAGTTGTTGGAAAATCCGATCGTTCAGAACGTGATGAAGTTATTTTGTTACGACAGGACTACGTTCAGGCTAGTAGCCAATAGCTTTGGTCTAGGAATTTGATCTGAGCATGCGTGGCACTTTGTCCGATCGGAATTCTCTACACACAATCGGACAAATTCCAATCGGATCATGTTGTCGGAAAGTTTAATAGCCCAGCTCTAAAACTTTGTCGGTCGGATATTCTGACAGAAACAGTCCGATGGAGCCCACACACGGTCGGATTATCCGACAACACGGCATTTTCTGTCGGAATGTGTACAAGGGCTAATAGATCAGATCTTAGAGCTCTTCCAGAAATTTCTTATTGTAGGTAGAATGCCTAAATTGCATCCAACCCAAATTTTTTGTTGTATGTTTGAAAATTTGTTAGTAAGAAAATAGTTTTTTTAGTTCTCCATGTAAATGATGCAAACATTGATATATTGTTTCTCCCACAGAGAGATATCAGAAACTGGCCAAAAACACTACGGGGTCTATTTATAAAAATTTGCATAGTCATTCCTCCATCCACAGCTCCCAACTGTCCCTGATTTGGAAGGACTGTCCCTGATTTGGAGCAATGTCCCTCTGTCCCTGCACTTTTTTTCTATCAAAAAGTGTTTTTTCAGCACTAAACCTTTCATCTGAGTTCTAAATTGCTGCATTTGTAAATTCCAAAAGCCAATATAAAGGAAAAGCACTTGTGGGTTTAACCAATTTTTTTTTTTTTTTGTACTATTCTCCTTTAAGGGGGCGTGTCCTATGCCTGCATACTTTTGCTGATAGGTGTCCCTCATTCCCATCTCAAAAAGTTGGGAGGTGTGTCCACTCTGTCTGCATGTACAAGAAATACAGATGTCTTTTTAACAAAAGATACAATGAAAGCATCCTAGAGCGGGGATTTCAAACTCAAGTTCGTCGCGGGCCACATCAGCATTATGTTTTTCCTTAAAGTGGCAGTTCTAAAACTAGATGTCCACAGCACCCCCTTACATTGGATTTCAACCCCCCCCACCATCAAAAGTTAAGAATCCCCCACTCTCCCTTACATCACAGTGTACCTCAGTGCTGGGAAGAAGCTGGCGTGGAGCTGGGCAGGGCCGTTTTTAAGGCAGGGCAAAAGGGGCAGCTGTCCTGGGCCCTGTCATTGTTGTGGAGCCCAAAGCAGCTGCCTCATACTTGCCAACTATCCTGGTTTAAATTCCCTCATCCCTTGAGGTTTTAGTCCTGTGCTGTGTCCTGATATCTCAGTGTGAAGTCATGCTACTAATGCTGTCCAGCTCTGCCCTATTGTTGTGTACGGGTGACTCACCTGCAGACCATGTGTTTACATGTAAATAACCTTTATTCATATGTAAATAGCAGCGGTATTCATATGTAAATAGCTGAGGCCGGTGGCATTGATATGTAAATAAAGGTGACATTCATATATATCATGCCCCCCTGCAGTGAGGAGAAGATGTGCTGTAACCTATAGGAACCAGTGAGCAGTATTACTGTACAGTAATCTCTAGCAACCAATCAACAAGCAGAACTCATGTGCTGTAACCTCTAGCAACTAATCAGTGAGCTGTAATGTGTGCTGTAACCTCTAGCAACCAGTTAGTAACCAGTAATGATATGCTGTAACTGCTGGCAACCAATCGCAATCGCTGCATAGGGGAGGGGGCCACAAGAAAAATTTTGCCCCGGGTCCAGTCAATGTTAAAGACGGCCCTGGAGCTGAGAAGTAGAAACTGCAGGGTCTGGAGGAGGACCACAGGAGGGCCAGAGTCTGTTGAGACCAGGGGAGGCAGGAAACTAGAGGGTGCTGCGGCTGCACAGAGAGGAGCAGAGTCTGTAGGAGTAGTTCTGTCCTCTTATCTCCTACAGCCTGCTGAGACGGGGGTGGGGGGGGGGGCATGAGATGATCCCCTTCACAGCTGAAAAGAGAAGCACAGGATCTGGCAGAGGAGCTTTGTCCTCCTCTCTGCTACCAACAGCTGAGACAAGGTGGAGGTGGAGGCAAGGGGGGGGGGGGGGGGGGCAGGGTTGCCAACCTCCTGCAGCGTTTTTTACTGACAAAACATTGCAAATTTACTGGCGGAGCACATTTTTTACTGGCAACCTGAGAAATTACAGAACTCCTATTGAAAAAAAAAAAAAAAAACTGAATGTTTGCTTGCTTAGATGATTGATTGGCTGATGAACATCAACAGAGCTTCTGCTCATTTACTAAGCTCTGGAGCAACTGCTCTTGCAGAGTGCAAATTTCATTTATTGAGGCCCTAAAATGCCAGGACAGCAAAAATACCCCCCCCCCCCTTCCATGATCCCTTTTTGGAAATTAGACATTCCATGGTATTTAGTAAGAGACATGGCGAGTTTTTTGAAGTTGTAATTTTTTGTAATTTTTTTTTTTTTTTTTGGAAAATGAAGAAATTATGAAAAATATTTTTTCAATTTCCTTTTTTTTTATTTTTATAAATGACAACTGCTAGCATTTTATTCTACAGGGCCTGTTTTTAGAAAAACTGTATAACCACACTATATTGGCAAATGTATTTGGCCACCCATCCAAATAATTTGGTGGAGGGGGGATTATGGTGTGGGGAGTTGTTTTTCAGGGGTTGGGCTTGGCCCCTTAGTTCCAGTGAAGGGAACTCTTAGCCCTTGCACACACGGTCGGACATTCCGACGGAAAATGTCCGATCGGACCGTGTTTTCGGATAATCTGACCGTGTGTGGGCTCCATCGGACTGTTTCCGTCGGAATATCCGACCGACAAAGTTTTAGAGCTGGGCTGTAAAATTTTCCGACAACATGATCCGATCGGACTTTATCTGATCGTTTGTAGAGAATTCCAATCGGACAAAGTACCACGCATGCTCAGATTAAATTCCTAGACCAAAGCTATTGGCTACTAGCCTGAACGTAGTCCCATCGTAACGAAATAACGTCATCACGTTCTAAATCAGATATCGGATTTTCCGACAACTTTGTCCGACCGTATGTATGCAACACCAGTTTTGGACAAAATCTGATGGATTTGGTTGTCGGAATGTCCGACCCGTGTGTACAGGGGCTTAAGGTATCTTTGGGGTGGAGGAACTTGGCAGGCCTGTAGAGAGGTCCTGACCTCAACCCGATAGAGCACCTTTGGGAGGAATTAGAAGCTGTAAGCCAAGACTTCTCGTCCAACAGTGCCTGACCTCACAACTGGGCTTCTGGAAGAATGGTCAAACATTTCCCATAGACACATCTCCTAAACCTTGTGGACGGCCTTCCCAGAAGAGTTGAGTTGAATCTGTTTTATCTGCAAAGGGCGGGCCAACTCAATATTGAACCCTACGGACCAAGACTGGGATGCCATTAAAGCGGAAAATTTGAGGACCTGCTCTCAAACATTTGCGGACGGAAATGCCGACAGCAAATGTTCATTGGAGCCTACACACGGTCAGACTTTCCGACAACATGCTGACATCGAACATCTACAGTCGGAATGCCTGCGTGTGTATTTGGCATTTAATGGCATAAGACTGGGATGCTATTAAAATCCATGTGCATGCCCACCTCTATCTCCCCCCCCCCCTCTATTCCCCTCTTTTCTTTCTCTTGGTTTTTCCTTCTTTTTCTCTTTTCTAGTTCTCTTTTTCTTCCTTTTTTATTTCTTCTCTAGAGAATAGTTTTGATAACGTTCAGTACGGGCATATAGTAACATAAGTTGATACCTGCTACCGCAACATCACAACAAAAAAAGAGAGGGGGTCCCCTGGGGGTGGACTTTTAAGGCACGTACAAATTATAATAGTATACAAATTATTTTATTACATAAAACCAACAAAAGGTAATTGAATATACAGTATACATTAAAAAGTACACCAACAGGTATATATACAACCAGTATTGATGCTATGTCGTATCATTCATTTGAACAGAAACACCCTACGCGTTTCGGAGCTTAGAAAAGCGTGTCCTTCTTCAGGGGTGTGTGGATACAAAGTTTCTGTAGAATAAAACTGTTAACATATATAACAATAGCCGCTGGGCAACATTTGATAAAAGAACAAACAATTGTACAGGACCATATGGGTATATTTGACTCCGCCAATGCTCGAGGTATATGCCCCAGTCTATCTCTATTCAATAAAGTGTTGTAGAGATCCTGCAGGAGTGGTGTGAAAACACGTCTGCAGTCCCCTATTGGGGAAGAAGATTTTTTTCATATAAACTGGGACTTTTATAGTTGTTTTACCCAGAACACCACTTCACCATATGGAGTTGTGGGAGAGAATGAGAGATCCGTCCAGCCGGCATCCTGCCAATAAGGTCTGCAGCGCAACATGGGCTCTTTCACTGGAAACAGTGACCTGTGGATTTGTATACCGATTCTCAGTGATGGTTCTAGTGACTGCAGACGAGCCTCCTCGGCCTGGTCAGTACCTACTCCAGGTGGCTACACTCCGTAGGTCGATAGGCATGGACTATTTGCTACTGTTCCTTCTCTTGTCATTCTAAAGCCTCATACACACGATAGGACTTTGTACAAACTTTCCCTTGGATTTTTGTACAAAGGGCGTCGGCCCTGAACTTGTATTGCATACACACAGCAGGACTTTTTCAGCCAACTTTCACCATTCACGTGGTTTTTCTGCTCTTTACTGCCACCTTTGGTCAACTTCTGTATTGTCGTCTGATCTTTTGCATTGGTTCTGAGCATGCCTGTTTGTACACACGATCAGACTTTTTGACAACAAACATGCAAATTAGCTGTTTTGGAGCAACATCCGACCGTGTGTACGCTCCATCGGACAAACTTTTTTGGTTTTCATCTGACTTTTGTTGGCTGTGCGAACGGACAAACTTTCTGGCAACAAAAGTCCGATGGAGCAAAGTCTGATCGTGTGTACAGAAAACCATCGGACTTTTGTACAAAGTACAAACACGCATGCTCAGAACCAATGCAAAAGATCAGACAACAATACAGAAGTTGACCAAAGGTGGCGGTAAAGAGCAGAAAAACCACATGATTTGGTGAAAGTTGGCTGAAAATGTCCTGCTGTGTGTATGCAATACAAGTTCTCGGCCGACGCCCTTTGTACAAAAATCCAAGGGAAAGTTTGTACAAAGTCCTATCGTGTGTCCTATAAGTTTGTATTGCCTACACACGATCGGACTTTTTATACTACAAACATGAACGTAGTGACGCTTCAAAGTACTGATGACACTGCAAAGAGGACGTTCAATCACTCCAGTGCCACCTTTGGTCAACTTCTGAAAAAGTTTGTCCGATGGAGCGTACACACGGTCGGATGTTGCTCCAAAACAGCTAATTTGCATGTTTGTTGTCAAAAAGTCAGATCGTGTGTACGGGCCTTTAGTCCGATGGAGCAAAGTCCGATCGTGTGTATGAGGCTTTAACCATCTGGCTGTAATGCCCAAAACATAGAAAGAAGTCAAATTATTCTTCACTTTGTGGCTTTATCGAAACCAGAAAAAGGATCCTAGCTTGGCTCCCAATGCCAGATCCAGATGTCAATAGACTGAATACCATACCGAGCTTAAACTCTACACCAGCCTTTCTCAATGTTTTCAACACAGAGGAACCCTTGAAATCGTTCTCCGGTCTCGGGGGAACCCCTGATAAAAAATAGAAATCTACAACTCATGATACATCAGTGTGATGGTCAGCGGGAAGAATGGTCCTTACACTTGTGGTCATTGGGAAGAATTACCTCCTTACAGATAGCTAAAAAGATCAATGGAGTCAGTGGGAACCAGGCATGTACTGGCCATCGGGACTACCGGGAGTTTCCCGGTGGGCCGATGGCTCAGTGGGCCACTCTGATGTAAGGGGGCTGGTGATGGGACACTCTGATGTAAGGGGGCTGCACATGGGACATTGTGACGTAAGATGGTGCTGATGGGACATCCTGATGTAAGGGGGCTGGTACTGGGACACTCTGTTGTAAGGGGGCCCGTGATGGGACACTCTGTTGTAAGGGGGCCCGTGATGGGACACTCTGTTGTAAGGGGGCCGGTGATGGGACACTCTGTTGTAAGGGGGCCGGTGATGGGACACTCTGTTGTAAGGGGGCCGGTGATGGGACACTCTGTTGTAAGGGGGCCGGTGATGGGACACTGTGTTGTAAGGGGGCCGGTGATGGGACACTCTGTTGTAAGAGGGCCGGTGATGGGACACTCTGTTGTAAGGGGGCCGGTGATGGGACACTCTGTTGTAAGGGGGCCGGTGATGGGACACTCTGTTGTAAGGGGGCCGGTGATGGGACACTCTGTTGTAAGGGGGCCGGTGATGGGACACTCTGTTGTAAGGGGGCCGGTGATGGGACACTGTGTTGTAAGGGGGCCGGTGATGGGACACTCTGTTGTAAGGGGGCCGGTGATGGGACACTCTGTTGTAAGGGGGCCGGTGATGGGACACTCTGTTGTAAGGGGGCCGGTGATGGGACACTCTGTTGTAAGGGGGCCGGTGATGGGACACTCTGTTGTAAGGGGGCCCGTGATGGGACACTCTGTTGTAAGGGGGCCCGTGATGGGACACTCTGTTGTAAGGGGGCCGGTGATGGGACACTCTGTTGTAAGGGGGCCGGTGATGGGACACTCTGTTGTAAGGGGGCCGGTGATGGGACACTCTGTTGTAAGGGGGCCGGTGATGGGACACTCTGTTGTAAGGGGGCCAGTGATGGGACACTCTGTTGTAAGGGGGCCGGTGATGGGACACTCTGTTGTAAGGGGGCCGGTGATGGGACACTGTGTTGTAAGGGGGCCGGTGATGGGACACTCTGTTGTAAGAGGGCCGGTGATGGGACACTCTGTTGTAAGGGGGCCGGTGATGGGACACTCTGTTGTAAGGGGGCCCGTGATGGGACACTCTGTTGTAAGGGGGCCCGTGATGGGACACTCTGTTGTAAGGGGGCCCGTGATGGGACACTCTGTTGTAAGGGGGCCGGTGATGGGACACTCTGTTGTAAGGGGGCCGGTGATGGGACACTCTGTTGTAAAGGGGCCGGTGATGGGACACTCTGTTGTAAGGGGGCCGGTGATGGGACACTCTGTTGTAAGGGGGCCGGTGATGGGACACTCTGTTGTAAGGGGGCCGGTGATGGGACACTCTGTTGTAAGGGGGCCGGTGATGGGACACTGTGTTGTAAGGGGGCCGGTGATGGGACACTCTGTTGTAAGAGGGCCGGTGATGGGACACTCTGATGTAAGGGGCCGGTGATGGGACACTCTGTTGTAAGGGGGCCGGTGATGGGACACTCTGATGTAAGGGGGCCGGTGATGGGACACTCTGATGTAAGGGGGCTGCTCATGGGACACTCTGATGTAAGGGAGTGCTGATGGGACACTCAAAATGTAAGTGGGCCGGTCTGGATGAAGTCCAGGGCCAAATTTCTGTCCCAGTCCAGCCCTGGTGGGAACTTATCTGAGGGGCAGAAATGGCCCAATGCTGAAGGAACCCCTAGCAACCTCTTGAGGAACCCTGGTTGAGAATCACTGCTCTATACCATAGAGATCCCTCCTAATACACATGTGGATGATCCACCCAACCTCATGCCCCATTTGGTGTATTATAAAAGGTAACATTTAGTCTTACCTTCCAGGTGAGACTGATTTGTTAGGAGAGATTTCAGCAGAACACAGAAAACACAGAGAGCTTTGCGTGCAGCCGAGGTCCTCAAACCGGAACTAAAGACTTTCACTTTCAGACTTGATAGTCAACATTCCACCTCCTTGTAGGTCTGCCAATGATCCTCTGCTTATTACTTTCACGTCTTGAGTCCTCCGTATCGCATTGCATCCGACTGCTCAGATTTTTCTTAAATAATATTACCAAAAGCCCAGGGTCCCGTGGATGCCCCGATGGCCCTTGGTCCTTTGGAACAGGATGGGAGATTTACTAAAACTGGTGAATGCAAAATCTGGTGCAGCTGTACACAGCGGCCAATCAGCTTCTTACTTCAGCTTGTTCAAGTAAGCTTTGACTATAAAACCTGGAAGCTGATTGGTTATTACTATGCAGAGATGCACCGGATTTTGCATTCACAAGTTTTATTAAACCCTCCCCAAGGGGGTCTCCAAAGTTTCTAAACATTGTCCTTCAGACTTTAGGGGGGCTGGAAGTGTGGCCAGGGAGAGTAGAAAATGCCCCGGGTGTCAGCGGAAGTAAACAATGTCTTAGCCCTTGTACACACGGTCGGAAATTCCAACGGAAAATGTCCGATCGGACCGTGTTGTCGGATAATCCAACCATGTGTGGGCTTCATCTGACTTTTTCCGACCAACAGAGTTTGAGAGCTGGGCTATAAAATTTTCCAACAACAGATCCGATCGGACTTCGTCCGATCGTTTGTAGAGAATTCCGTTTGGACAAAGTGCCACGCATGCTCAGATCAAATTACGAGACCAAAGCTATAGGCTACTAGCCTGAATGTAGTCCCGTTGGATTTGTCCGACCGTGTGTATGCAACACCAGTTTCGGAAAAAATCCGACGGATTTTGTGGTCGGAATTTCCGACCGTGTGTACAAGGGCTTAGTCTTAGTGGTCAGTGGGAATAAACAAATTACATAGCATTCCATCGTTGGTTTCAGTGAAAGGAATAGTGCCCCATCATTGGTATCAGTGGGAGGAATAGTGCCCCATCATTGGTATCAGTAGGAGGAATAGTGCCCCATCATTGGTATCAGTGGGAGGAATAGTGCCCCATCATTGGTATCAGTGGGAAGAATAGTGCCCCATCATTGGTATCAGTGGGAGGAATAGTGCCCCATCGTTGGTATCAGTGGGAGGAATAGTGCCCCATCATTGGTATGAGTGGGAATAATAGTGTCCCATCATTGGTATCAGTGGAGGAATAGTGCCCCATCATTGGTATCAGGAGGATGAATAGTGTCCCATCATTGATATCAGTGGGAGGAATAGTGCCCCATCATTGGTATCAGTGGGAGGAATAGTGACCCATCATTGGTATCAGGAGGAGGAATAGTGACCCATCATTGGTATCAGTGGGAGGAATAGTGCCCCATCATTGGTATGAGTGGGAAGAATAGTGTCCCATCATTGGTATCAGTGGAGGAATAGTGCCCCATCATTGGTATCAGGAGGATAAATAGTGTCCCATCATTGATATCAGTGGGAGGAATAGTGCCCCATCATTGGTATCAGTAGGGAGGAATAGTGACCCATCATTGGTATCAGGAGGAGGAATAGTGCCCCATCATTGGTATCAGGAGGAGGAATAGTGCCCCATCATTGATATCAGTGGGAGGAATAGTGCCCCATCATTGGTATCAGTGGGAGGAATAGTGCCCCACCATTGGTATCAGTTGGGAGGAATAGTGCCCCATCATTGGTATCAGTGGGAGGAATAGTGCCCCATCATTGGTATCAGTTGGGAGGAATAGTGACCCATCATTGGTATAAGTGAGAGAATTAGTGCCCCTGCATGGGGGGGAGGGGGGATTCCCTTAATTTTCAGGGATTTCCTCTCACTTCCTGTTTGGCTATGGGACAGGAATTGAAGGGAAATTTCCCTAATGAGGTTCAGACACAAAAACAAATCTGACATGGGGTTCTAACCTTCCCTTACTCTATCCTATAGTTCCACTTTATCATTGTAAGGCACGAGGGCCGGTTCACACCACAAAATCGCAACCTCAGATCCGTTCCGGATGCGTTTCTGCATGCGTGTTTTGATGCATTACAGACATTTTTGAGCCCCCCCCCAGTGTCAGCTAGTGTCAGATTATCCGCCACACTATCACAGTCCCACTGTAAGTCGCTGATTAGCACTAGTATGAAAAAAAATTTAGTAATTTGTAGATGCTTGTATTTCACACAAACCAATCTCTATACACTTATTGGGATCTTTTTTTTTGCGTGTGTCCGGCGGGCTGCGATGTCTGCCGGGCCCCCCACGACTGCCGGTCACAGAGCAGGAACTGTGTGTGTTTACTCACATCCTGTCAGGGGAGAGGAGACCGATCGTGTGTTCCTAGTATATAGGAACACCGATCGGTCTCCTTCCCTAGTCAGTTCCCTCCCCCCACAGTTAGAATCACTCCCTAGGGAACACATTTAACTCCTTGATCGCCCCCCCCCCCCTAGTGTTAACTCCTTCCCTGCCAGTGATATTTACACAGTAATCAGTATATATTTATAGCACTGATCGCTGTATAAATGTCAATGGTCCAAAAATAGGGTCAAAAGTGTCCGATGTGTCCGTCACGATAAGAATGTCACAGTCACGATAAGAATCACAGATTGCCGCCATTACTAGTAAAAAAAAAAAAATGATAAAAATGCCATAAAACTATTCCCTATTTCGTAGATGCTATAACTTTTGCGCAAACCAATCAATATACGATTTTTTTTTATTTTTTATCAAAAACATGTAGAAGAATACATATCGGCCTAAACTGAGGAAAAAGTTATATATATATATATAAAAAAATTTGGGGGGATATTTATTATAGCAAATAGTAAAAAATATTGTTTTTATTTTTTTTTTATTTTTTCAAAAGTATCAGTATCTTTTTTTTGTTTATAGTAATAAAAAACTATAGTGGTGATCAAATACCACCAAAAGAACAATCTATTTGTGGGGTAAAAAAAAAAAGATCAAAATTTTATTTGGATAGAACGTACGTCACACGACCGCGCAATTGTCATTCAAAAATGTTACAGCGCTGAACACTGAAAATTAGCCTGGGCAGTAAGGGGGGGGGGGGGGGGGGGGGGGGGAAATTCCCGGTATTGAAGTGGTTTAATATCATAAGTTAGAAAATCTTTGTGTTTTTTTTTTTCAAAACAAATTGCAAAAAATAAAAACCCCAGTGGTGATCGAATACCACCAAAAGAACGATCTATTTGTGAGGGGAAAAAAAAATGATATCAATTCCGTTTGGGTACAGTGCTGCATGACCGCTCAACTACCAGTTAAAGAAGCGCGGTGCACAGTGGCAAAAAAATAAATAAAAATTACCTGGGAATGAAGCGCTGAGCATGCGCAGTACGGGGGGGGGGGGGGGGGGGGGGACAGTATCCGATGGCAGGACACTACAGGTATATGCCAGAACACCGGCTCTCCTCTCCTACATGTAAAAATCATAATTTTTTTTGATAGAAAATTACTCATAACCCCCAAAATACCAGCACTACATACACACATATATATACAGTGGTGTGAAAAAGTGTTTGCCCCCTTCCTCATTTCCGGTTCCTTTGCATGTTTGTCACACTTAAGTGTTTTGGAACATCAAACCAATTTAAACAATAGTCAAGGACAACACAAGTAAACACAAAATGCAATTTGTAAATGAAGGTGTTTATTATTAAAGGTGAAAAAAAATCCAAACCATCATGGCCCTGTGTGAAAAAGTGATTGCCCCCCTTGTTAAAAACATACTATAACTGTGGTTGTCCACACCTGAGTTCAATTTCTCTAGCCACACCCAGGCCTGATTATTGCCACACCTGTTCACAATCAAGGCATCACTTAAATAGGAGCTGCTTGACACAGTAAGGTCCACCAGAAGATCCTTAAAAGCTACACATCATGCCAAGACCCAAAGAAATTCAGGAACAATTGAGAAAGAAAGTAATTGAGATCTATCAGTCTGGAAAGGGTTATAAAGCCATTTCCAAAGCTTTGGGAATCCAGCGAACCACAGTGAGAGCCATTATCCACAAATGGCGAAGACATGGAACAGTGGTGAACCTTCCCAGGAGTGGCCGGCCGCCCAAAATTACCCCAAGAGCGCAGCGACGACTCATCCAAGAGGTCACAAAAGACCCCACAACAACGTCCAAGGAACTGCAGGCCTCACTTGCCTCAGTTAAGGTCAGCGTTCATGCCTCCACCATCAGGAAAAGACTGGGCAAAAATGGCCTGCATGGCAGAGTTCCAAGGAGAAAACCACTGCTGAGCAAAAAGAACATCAAAGCTCGTCTCAATTTCTCCACAACACATCTTGATGATCCCCAAGACTTTTGGGACAACATTCTGTGGACCGATGAGACAAAAGTGGAACTCTTTGGAAGGTGTGTGTCCAAGTATATCTGGCGTAGAAGGAACACTGCATTTCATAAAAAGAACATTATACCAACAGTAAAATATGGTGGTGGTAGTGTGATGGTCTGGGGCTGTTTTGCTGCTTCAGGACCTGGAAGACTTGCCGTGATAAAAGGAACTATGAATTCTGCTGTCTACCAAGAGATCCTGAAGGAGAATGTCCGACCATCTGTTCGTGTACTCAAGCTGAAACGAACTTGGGTTCTGCAGCAGGACAATGATCCTAAACACATCAGCAAGTCCACCACCGAATGGCTGAAGAAAAACAAAATGAAGACTTTGGAGTGGCCTAGCCAAAGTCCTGACCTGAATCCTATTGAGATGTTGTGGTATGACCTTAAAAAGGCCGTTCATGCTCGAAAACCCTCTAATGTAACTGAATTAGGACAATTCTGCAAAGATGAGTGGGCCAAAATTCCTCCAGGACGCTGTAAAAGCCTCATTGCACGTTATCGCAAACGCTTGGTTGCAGTTGTTGCTGCTAAGGGTGGCCCAACCAGTTATTAGGTTTAGGGGGCAATCACTTTTTCACACAGGGCCATGATGGTTTGGATTTTTTTTCACCTTTAATAATAAACACCTTCATTTACAAATTGCATTTTGTGTTTACTTGTGTTGTCCTTGACTATTGTTTAAATTGGTTTGATGTTCCGAAACACTTAAGTGTGACAAACATGCAAAGGAACAGGAAATGAGGAAGGGGGCAAACACTTTTTCACACCACTGTATATATATATATATATATATATATATATATATATATATATAGCGCCCTGCTCCTGATGGGCAGACGCTATTATTTTTTCAAATTTAGTTGAAGCTGTAGTTTGGCTCAGACTAAGCCCTTGTACACACGATCGGAGATTCCGTCGGAATGTGTCCTATCAGACCGTTTTGTCGGATATTCCAACTGTGTGTGGTCTGCATCGGACTGTTTCCATCGGAATATCCGTCGGACCAAATTTTTCAACTTGTTGGAAATATTTTCCGACAAAATGCTCCGATCGGACATACTCCGATCATGTGTAGAGAATTCCGATCGGACAAAGTGCCACGCATGCTCAGATCAAATTCCTACATCAAAGCTATTGGCTACTAGCCTGAATGTAGTCCCATCGTAACGAAATTACGTCATCACGTTCTGAATGATCGGATTTTTCGACAACTTTGTCCGACCGTGTGTATGCAACAGTTTCGGACAAGATCCGACGGATTTGGTTGTCGGAATCTCCGACCGTGTGTACGGGGGCTAATTCTCTCTAAACCCTTGTACACGCGGTCAGAAATGCCGACGGAAAATGTCCGATCGGACCATGTTATCGGATAATCCGACTGTGTGTGGGCTCCATCGGACTGTTTCCGTCGGAATATCCGACGGACAAAGTTTTAGAGCTGGGCTATAAAACTTTCCGACAACATGATCCGATTGGACTTTGACCGATTGTGTGTAGAGAATTCCGATCGGACAAAGTGCCACGCATGCTCAGATCAAATTCCTAGACCAAAGCTATTGGCTACTAGCCTGAACCTAGTCCCGTCCTAACAAAATAACGTCATCATGTTACGAACGATCAGATTTTCCGACAACTTTGTCCAACCGTGTGTATGCAACACAAGTTTCGGACAAAATCCGATGGATTTTGTTGTTGGAATGTCCAACCGTGTGTACAAGGACTAAGAGTTCTGGTTTCTGTACCAGGCTGGCTGGGTTGCACTGGTTCCCACTTGACCATAGGTGTCGCTGTCACCGCCAGTAAGTGTGGAAATGCAGCAGGCTGGATGCATTGAATGCCGCCTCTTGCTCGGAAATAGCTCAGTGGGTGTGGTTTCCCTACTGTGCATTCTGGGAGAGGGTATTTAAGGTACCGACACCATTTTTGTGGGTTCTTTTTTCCGGGGTCCGCTATCCCGACCTCATGGCCCTCCTGGCCTGGGGTCTGTGTCGCATGGTCCTGCACCTCAGGGACGGCTGGCCCAAGGCTCTGCAACTGAGAGTGTAGGCCCAGAAATGTCTTGGGGCCTACTGATCCAGGGGTGATCCTGTGCTGTCTCGCCTGCGAGAAAAACCTCCCCTGGATCCAGCCAAGAAAACTGGAGGATCCAGGGGAGGACTTTTCCCGGTGGAGGACCGAACGGAAGGCTGGTATCTCTGGAGGAGCCTGGAAACTCGGTTAGAGGACGCATCCCGGATCAATATCCTTACAGTATCAACGGGTCGGCTGAAAGAGTCTGGTACTGTATGGTAGTTCTTCCTAAAAACTCTCAAGATTTCTAAGTTCAATTGACAAGTCTGTGGCAGAGACTTTGTTTGGCATCTCATTGGCTGCTAGGTCAAGTGAGGGGGGCCTATCCAGTGACTGCTGGATCCAGTCTGTGGAGCCGTTTGTCCTCTGGATCTGACTAGTGCCTCTGATCCACAATTACTAGGTGCCTGAACTCCCCCTTATCCTCTAACCCTCTATTGAAGGACTTTTTTGTGTTATTCCTAAATAAATCTTAAAAAAGGACTAAGTGTCGGATTCATCATCATCTGGGCTACTTTCCAATGGGACCCCTAAGATGAAGAGGAGAGCAGGTGAGGTAACGGTAAGCCCAAACAAAACCAGCAACTCCTTCAGGGATTAGTGCTACATATATATATGTAGCGCTGGTATTTTTGCCTCCAAATGCTATGTAATGCTAAACTATGGACAATGCTATAAATTGGTATTTGGCTCCCTCTAGTGGTATAAACGTAAAATGGACTTTGTTTATTATTTCAAGCGCATAGAGAAAGCCTAACAGGAAGTAATTTTTTTTTTTCTAGAGAAAAGGACTCGCCTACCCAGAGTGCCCACTCACTTACCCATGAACACTGAGTGGCTGGGTAGGTAGGTAATAAAAGGCGCAGCCATCTTCTCTCTCTTCTGGACGTGTGGAGCTGTGAGTGTGTGTGTCCCACAGAGCTGCGGCCTACATGGTGTGGAATGAATTTGAAGCCAGAGGAGAACTTTACACCACAGCGTGCTGGGGCAGCAGGGTGGTCGGGATCGGGAAGGGTCCAGAGACACCCTGACGGAGGTAACTGAGGACTCCCGGTGATCTTGTGAAACGGAACAGCGTGACAGCGTGGCTAGGGTTGCCACATCATCCCTTTTAATCCAGAACACACATAAATTACACAGGTTCTGAGGCTGAGTTAATGCAGATAAGGCGCCAAGTGAGTTTAATTACCAGCTTAATCAGCCACAGAACCTGTGTAATTCATGTGTGTCCCGGATTAAAGGGATGATGTGGCAGCCCTAGGCGTGGCCACAGCAAATAGACTGAGATTTTGTGGAGCAGAGGCATCCATCCATCCATCCAGACCTGGTGTGGTGAGAGGGCTGTTGCCCAGAAGATTTGGACCGCACTTCATACACTTAGCCCTTGTACACACGGTCGGACATTCCGACAACAAAATCCGTCGGATTTTGTCTGACAGATTTTGTCCGAAACTTGTGTTGCATACACACGGTCGGACAAAGTTGTCGGAAAATCCAATCGTATGTAACGTGATGGCGTTATTTTGTTACGATGGGACTACGTTCAGGCTAGTAGCCAATAGCTTTGGTCTAGGAATTTGATCTGAGCATGCGCAGCACTTTGTCCAATCGGAATTCTCTACACACAATTGGACAAAGTCCGATCGGATCATGTTGTCGGAAAGTTTTATAGCCCAGCTCTAAAACTTTGTCCGTCGGAAAACCCGACGGAAACAGTCTGATGGAGCCCACACACAGTCCGATTATCCGACAACACCGTCCAATTGGACATTTTCCGTCAGAATGTCCAACCGTGTGTACAAGGGCTTAGACTGATCGCATAGTGTTGCTGGTACCGGTAGTCCCACGGGAAAAGTTCAGTTCAATAGAGTTACACGTACATAGGCCTCAAGCCTGATTTCATTACCAAGTGACTGCCGCTGGAAGTACATTCCCAGGGAAGGAGTTCACAAATACTTTGCACTATTGAAGTTACTGCTTTATGTTATTCTACACTGCTTAAAGCGGAGGTCCACCCTAAAATGGACCTTCCGCTCATCGGAATCCTCCCCCCCTCCGGCGCCACAATTGGCACCTTTCAGGGGGGAGGGGGGTGCAGTTACCTGGATAATCCAGGTAACTGCACCCACTTCCGGGATAGCTCTCTGCGGAAAGGGGCGTAGATTACGCCCCTTTCCGCAAGTGCCCGCCCCCTTCCGCAAGTGCCCCGCTGCCTGCTGGGAAACACACAGATCCCAGAGGCAGCGGCGATCCGTCCTTATTGCGCAGCGCGACTCGCGCATGCGCAGTAGGGAACCGGGAAATGAAGCCGAAAGGCTCCATTTCCTGATTCCCATACCCAAGATGGCGGCGGCAGCACCCGAGTGACGATCTAGAGATCGGCTTCGGGTGCCGACATCGCAGGCGCGCTGGACAGGTAAGTGTCACTATTTTAAAAGTCAGCAGCTGCAGTATTTGTAGCTGCTGGCTTTAAAAAAAAAAAAAAAAAAAACGCGGAGTCCCGGCGGACTCCCGCTTTAACTGGTCGGAAATCCTGCGGATTATAAGTACTGCAGTATAAATGGCTAGCTGGAGAAAAGAAGACAAGAGATTATATTTCTTATTGTAAGGCCTTGCAGTGTTGCTATTATCTACTAGAGACTGTAGGGGGAGTATTGAGTAATAATACTGTCTTATCATTCTGTTCTAATACTGTGTAGCACATTACAGATCTTATGGTGTCTGCACAGTGTACTGGAAGTGGGAAGGTGCCCAGTGCTGAGGTTGTTGCCTGAGCATTAGACCCACTTGGACAGACACGCCTGCAGGAGCGATACAGGTAGCTCTCATGTGATAGCCATTCACAACTATTTGCTTCACAATTGTATACCAATAACGGTTCTTGTGTTTGATGTTTGAACCTGTTCTAGTAAATGTATCTTTTGGTTTAATACATTCTGTTGTGAGGCTTATTCATTCTCCAGACAGGTGTAGCAGTGCATGCCCAGGTGACAACACAGGTAAAGTGAATATAACCTGTGACTATTCAACTCTCTTTTATTATTGGGTTTTGCACCAACACTGTTACACAGCTGTGTCAAGCGGGCTGAGCCAAATACTTGGGGGTGGAAATAGCAGAGTACAGGCCCAATTATTTATCAGCAGCTCCTTCGGGGGTAAGTGCTATATATATATATATATATATATATATATATATATATATATATATGAGTCGGTGGTATTTTGTGATAATCTTGTTATGGAGATATCACCGCCTGTACACATGGATGACAATGTTGGTGTGTCCACTCCATTATTACATTTTCCCTATAAAATTATATTTATTGGAGTTTTATCAAGTGACCTAACATAAATGATTCTAATAAAGAGAAATGAACTCCGCCTAATTAAATTTCAAAATAAATTAAATTTCTTCTCTTTTTCTACAGTTTGTCTAATAATTACCTGACAGACAGTTCCTGGCATCTGGAATACGAAATAACCAGACACTGAGGACACTGGACCTGTCCTGGAACAATCTGGAGGGTTCTTATTTCGATATACACACACACATAAATATATATATATATATATATATATATATATATATATATATTTATTTTTTCCCCCTTTCTATTTTTGTCTCTTTTTTTTCTTTCTCCCCCCCCCCACCTTTCTTTTTTTGGCTTTTTTTTCCCCCCTTTCTTTTATTGTCTCTCCCTCCCTTTGTTTTTTTGTCCCACCACGCCCCCCCTTTCTTTTTTATCTTTTTTTTTCTTGCCATTTCTTTTATTGTCTTTCTTTTTTTTTTCCTTTCCTTTTGTCTTATTCCCCCCCCCCCCCTTTCTTTTTCTATCTTTTTTTTCCTTTTTTGTCTTTTTTTCCCCCCCCCCCTTTCTTTTTTAATCTCTTTTTTTCCTTTTTTTTTGTCTTTTTTTCCCCCCTTTCTTTTTTTGTCTCCCCCCCTTTCTTTATCTTTTTTTTTTTCCTTGCCATTTCATTTATTGTCTTTCGGTTTTTTTCCTTTCTTTTTTTTTGTCTTACTCCCCCCCCCCTTTCTTTTTCCTTTCTTTTTTTTGTCTTTTTTTCCCCCTTTTTTAATCTTTTTTTTTTTTCCTTTTTGTTGTCTTTTTTGCCCCCCTTTCTTTCTTTTTTTTTGCATTGAAAATGGTCCCCCATAGTAGTACCTGGCTTCCCAAACTGTTCCCACACCCTGTGTGCATTCTATGTAATGACCACCAGAGGGAAACCCAGTGCTGAGAATATATTTCAGGCAACGTATACATTTGCATGTGAATCAACTGAAGCAGATAAACACAGAGCTCTGGGGGGTGAGGGGTGCTGATACAAATAGCAATATATTCAGTTACTCTCCAGCCTTCTGGGAGGTTGTAACTGAATAATTGACGAAAGCAATAAAACTTTCCATTAGCACAATAAGGCCCTGATGGTGAATAGGAGGAGGTTGTAAGGGGTTAGGCAGGTTTACTGCGGTGGGAAGAGGAGGTGGAGGATGGGATCCCTGGGGGGGGGGGAAATTTGGGTGGCTATCCTAGATAGCAGGCTGGAGGTTCTACTTATATTCATTTATTTATCACAACTACTTATCTTACACATATATACACACATACATATATATATATATATATATATATATATATATATATATATATATATATATATAATCCCATTTATTTATTTATATATTTATTTACTTACAACGATCTGTGACCCCCTTTGGGAAGATTTTCTTTAATCACTTGATCTCCAGAAGGTGGTCTTCATGTTCAGGGCATACTTAGGTTTTCAGTAGACATGTACAATGTGGTTTTTTTTTTGGTTTTTTTTCGTAATGAATCGAAATTCGGCTGAATTTTAAATCTTTCAGACATTTGGATGCATCCGAATGTCCGAAGGAAAAAAAAAAAACGAATTTCAACTAATACGAAAGATATAATAGCGAAAATAAAGAATTAATTCGACATGAATTTGTTCATTCGTTAAAGGTCTAATGAAACGAAAGGTCAACTCAGAGAAAATCTTAAGCCTCGTACACACGATCGGATTTTCTGCAGACAAAACCTCCGACTTTTGTCCGAAGGGCATGTACTTGGATTTTGTCTTGCATACAAACGGTACAAAATTGTCGACCAACAAACACGTACGTAGTGACGTACAACGAGCCAGAAAAGGGGAAGTTCAATTGTCAGGCACCACCCTTTGGGCTCCTTCTGCTAATTTCATGTTAGTAGAGTGTTGATTTGTGCTTTTTAGTTTGCACTTTAAATTTTGTGCTTTTCAGTTAGTTTCTGAACGGCCTTTCGTCAACCAGACATGTTGCGGAATCGGAGGAGACAATGTGTTATTTATTATTGGCCTTGGAGTTATTGCTTTGACCCAAGTCCAGTCCAGGAACAGGAGGAGGAGGAGTTCTTGGACCAAAAATTGGTTGCTTTATTAATCGTGACCAATTATGTCATATGCCTTTGCTGTGGGAACTCCAGGAGAATAATCGGGATGATTTTCGGAATTTTCTCCGAATGACAGACCCCTGCTTTCACCAACTCTTGGCATTGTTGACCCCCTATATTAAGAAGCAGGACACATGCATGAGGCTTTTATTTTATTTTTTTGGCTGAATAATAATGATTAGATTTGTTATATTTTCTATATTTTTGGATGCCTAGAATGCACTTTTTGGTTAAGTTCTATTGACAGATAGCATGTCTAATTTTATTTGTTTTCTTTTTTGAATGCGCAATAAAAAAATGGTGTAGAATGATACTTGGCTATGTGTTTTACTTATGTTTAACCGGTTCCCGACCACCGCACGCCAATGTACGTCGGCAGAATGGCATGGGCAGGCATATTGGCGTACAGGTACTTATAGAAAGGATACAGGTGGGACTTTATATGAGCCGTGACCATCCGGTACACAATGCTCCATCCCTATTATTTAGACACACAGTGGATGTTATGCCCCAATAACCAAGATCCCCCCATGGGTTTGATGTATCTATTTAAATCATCAATTCATTCTATTGGTTTCCACTATATATGCACTTTGGGATATACTATTGATCGGCTACTAATGATGTGCAACTACGTTATGATAATATGAAGTACATATATTAATGCTTATATATTATAAATTGACTATGTTACTATTATATATATATATTTTTCTACATATTTTCTATTTAGTATTTATTTATATATATTTATTTACTATTTATTATCTACTTACATTTCATCTTATTGTATATTTTTTTCTGCAAAAAGATTTATGTATTACAGTATTGACGTATTGTTAATGTATTGTAGTATCTCCCCGTGCAACGCCAATAAAATACTATTTTATTGATTGATTTAATTGACCCCCAATGTCTTGTTTCATATAAAGTCCCACTGCTGCCCCCCTTTTTTGCCCCGTCTCCCTTCTGTGTGTCTGGCGTACAGGTACGTCCAATCTTTAATGCCGCCCTGCCATCACGAGCGCGCCGCCGGCGGCGTGCTCGCATGCTGGTCGATACCCCGTGAGTCCCGTTGTGGGTCCCACGGACTCGATCGCCGCGGGCATACCTCACGGGGCAGCTGAACGAGGAAATGCCGTTGTAAACAGCATTTCCCCGTTCTGCCTAGCAACTAGTGACGCTGATCTCTGCTTCATGTGATTGGAGCAGAGATCAGTGTTTATTAAATTAAAGCCCAGCCCCCACATAGTTAGTAACACGCCCCTAGGAACACTTAACCCCTACACTGCCATCCAGTGGTTAACCCCTTCACTGCCACTGTCATTTACACAGGAATCACTGCATTTATATAGCAGTGATTGCTGTATAAATGACAATGGTCCCAAAAATGTGTCAAAAATGTCCGCCATAATGTCGCAGTCACAAAAAAAAATCGCTGATCGCCGCCATTACTAGTAAAAAAAAATTATTAATAAAAATGCCATAAAACTATCCCCTATTTTGTAAACGCTATAACTTTTGCGCAAACCAATCAATCGCTTATTGCGATTTTTTTTTTTTTACCAAAAATATATAGAAGAATACGTATCGCTCTAAACTGAGGGAAAAAAAATGTTTTTTTATATATTTTTGGGGATATTTATTATAACAAAAAGTAAAAAATAATGCGTTTGTTTCAAAATTGTCGCTCTATTTTTGTTTATAGCGCAAAAAATAAAAACCGCAGAGGTGATCAAATATCACCAAAAGAAAGCTCTATTTGTGGGAAAAAAAAGGACGTCAATTTTGTTTGGGAGCCACGTCGCACGACCGCGCAATTGTCAGTTAAAGCGACGCTGTGCCGAATCGCAAAAAGTGGTCTGGTCTTTGACCAGCAAAATGGTCCGGGGCTGAAGTGGTTAAAAAAATACAATGTAAAATTGACAAGGGACACCAACATAGTTGTATCTTTGATCTTAAAAACTACGGGATAATGGTGTTATGGTCATTTACCCAGAAAAAAACAAAACAAAAAAAACATAATAATATTATTCTTCAAATCACTATTAAAAAAAAAAAGCCTTTGAAAATGTCACTGGACGCCCTCTCAGCCGCATTTTGTCATACGCAGACGTTTTCAATGGGGGTAGGGAGCGATACACTGCCTCACCGCATTAAATACTTTTGTTTGTACTTTGGACTTTTGTCCGGACGGACTTGTGTACACGCTCGGAAAATCCGAGTAAAATTTTAAAACCTGCCGTCCAACATTTGTCCACGGAAAATCTGACAACAATTGTTCGATGGAGCGTACACACGGTCGGATTTTCCGCCAACAGCCTTGTCATCACACAATTCCCGTCGGAAAATCCGATCTTGTGTACGGGGCCTTACAGTCCAATCAGCCGATTTAATTTTGTGCTGGAGGTTGGATTACTGGCAAAGTGCATTCCTGAGAACCGAATGGAGAAGGGAGTTGGATTGTATTGGAGCCGAGAAGAAGAGACGTTGTCATTGTGTGTGTTAATAGATTCAATAAACAAACGACTTTCCAAACTACGAATCATTATCACGAATATATATATATATATAAATCCATAAATATCGAATCGATATACATACAAAACAAACAGATTTTGGTATAATGAATTTTCGACACTCTACCTGGTCTCAAACTGGCGTCCCTCCAGCTGTTGCGGAACTACAAGTCCCATCATGCCTCTGGGAGTCATGCTTCATTTCATGAGTCATGCAACTGTCAGCCTTGCATTGCCTCATGGGACTTGTAGTTTCCCAACAGATGGAGGGCCGCCAATTTGGGACCCTCTGCTCTACAGCAATGACAAATTATCCGAAAACGAAATTAACGTAACATAACGAATATAACAAAACGAAATGATGACAGTGAAACTAGGAGCCTTCACCTCTGAAACTCGGGCAATTTCTTATGTAGTCCCTCAAGGATCACCCTTGTCACCGGTACTCTTCAACATTTACATCCGTCCACTCTTCAAAATCATCAGCAAATCGGATCTATGCTTCCATTCATACGCTGACCACACTCAACTTTACTTCCGCATCACCGGACAAAAAGACTAATATCAGAAACTAGAAAAATGTCTCACATTGATAGATGACTGGATGACCACTAGCTCCCTCAAACTCAATGGATTGAAAACAGAGCTTCTGCTCCTCAACGCAAACCGAAGTAAAAAAAAAAAACTAAGACCCCCCATCCCCATGGACACCACCCACCATCCTTGGACAGACCATCCTTCTAAGCACCAAAGCCAAAAGTCTCAGAGTCATCTTTGACTCAGAGATGACTATGGATGCACAAATAGGATCAGTAGTCAGCGGATCCCACCATCTTCTCCGCCGGCTACGCAGACTCATCCCCTTCATTTCAGAAAACGAGAAAGGGGTAGTAGTGGGAACAATCATCAATTGGCGACTCGACTACGTAAACTCCCTCTACATAGGACTACCTAATTACCAGATTGCACGCCTACAAGTCGTCCAAAACACAGCAGCAAGCCTAGTCACGGGAAAGAAACACTGGGAATCCATCTCCCCATCCCTGAGGACCCTACATTGGCTAACGGTAAAGGATCAGATCCCATTCAAGACCCTTTGCCTCACCCACAAATGTACACAAGGAAACGCTCCTTAATAACTATGTGAGAAAATAAAACACTCCACAGCCAATCACAGCCTCCGATCAACAAACCAAAACCACCTCCTCATCCCCAAGTCCCGCTACAAATCTAAGGGAGAAAGAAGATTCGCAGTCTGAGGACCGCGGCTATGGAACGCTCTACCTACCAACATCCGCATGGAAGAAAACCATTGGGCCTTCAGAAAAAAAAGACTCAAGATCTACCTCTTCTAAGCCCTTGTACACGCGATCGGACATTCCGACAATCAAATCCGTTGGATTTTGTCCGTCAGATTTTGTATAACTGTTGTATACACACAGTCGGACGAAGTTGTCGGAAAATCCGATCGTTCAGAACGTGATGACGTAATTTCGTTACGATGGGACTACGTTCAGGCTAGTAGCCAATAGCTTTGATGTAGGAATTTGATCTGAGCATGCGTGGCACTTTGTCTGATCGGAATTCTCTACACATGATCGGAGTATGTCCGATCGGACCAGTTTGTCGGAAAATATTTCCAGCAAGTTGGAAAATTTGGTCCGACGGATATTCCGATGGAATCAGTCCGATGCATACCACACACAGTCGGATTATCCGACAAAACGGTCCGATAGGACACTTTCCGTCGGAATCTCCGACCGTGTGTACAAGGGCTAAGAAGTAGGACAACGCAGGACAGACCAAGCGCCTTGAGGCGATTTAGTTCGCATTTGAAACGCTATACAAATAATTCATTCATTCATGTATTTTACGAATGAAAACAAAATTTTTCGTTGTGCACACGTCTACTACTCAGCACTGTGCTACTGAAATGTATATCATTTTTTTCTCTCCCACAGATAGAGTGTTCTTTTGGTGGTATTTAACCACTTGCCCTCTGAAATGTTTACCCCCCCCGCTTCATGACCAGGCTATTTTTTTGCAATACGACACGTCATTAATTTATATGTAGGGGTGGGGTGAGCGTGGAATTCTAATACTCCTACAGAGGCACCATCCCGGGAAGATATGCAACTATGTTTCAAAAAAAATATATGGAACTGGATGGCACTTTAATTGTGCCTCTAAGAAGTGTAAACAAATGAAATACAATAACAAACTTACAAAGAAAATTACCAATTTTATTCACTATAAAAAAAAAACAGTTGAAAAAAGTACATTACAGTTTGTACAATTAAGTTTGAATTCAAGGTGTGCAGATCCCCAACAATTAATTACTCCCTACGCGTTTCGCGGACAGTGCCGCTTCGTCGGGGCCTTGAAGATAGCACAATATGCCGTCATGTGAATTCTACAGATGAAACATCAATTAGTACTGTATAGATTATATAATTGCATAGATAAGAATAGAATACACAATTTATACAGATGTTAATGCATGAGTCCTTACATACAGCTGTATATTAATAGCATGTCATCATAAATAAAATTTCTCAATAAAACGCGCACCATAGGAGAAGGGGGAAGAGCCGTACACTTCTCTGCCAGATGGCAGTCAAGTGTCTGTGTCCCCGGTGGAGAATCTGATGGAAATGCCTCTGGGGGGACCCAGTAAAACACCGGGAAGATCAAAAACACACCCATATATAATATATATATGTATATATATATACACCCATATAATATATATATATATATACACCCATATATAAGGCGTCAGCATACCAAGAGATTTCATGTCCCCAACTCTGCCCACCAGTGGACAAAGCAAGGTCCATAAAGATATGGATGAGCGAGTTTGGGTTGGAAGAACTTGACTGGACTCCACCTCAACCTGATAGAACACCCTTGGGATGAATTAGAGAAGAGACTGTGAGCCAGGCCTTCTCGTCCAACATCAGTGCCTGACCTCACAAATGCTCTTCTGGAAGAATGGTCAAACGTTCCCATAGACACCCTCCTAAACCTTGTGGACGGCCTTCCCAGAAGAGTTGAAGCTGTTATAGCTGCATAGGGCGGGCCAACTCAATATTGAACCCTATGGACTAAGACTGGGATGCCATTAAAGTTCATGTAAAGAAGGCAGGTGTTCCAATACTTTTGGTAATATAGTGTGTGTGTATGTATATATATATATATATATATATATATATAGATACATACACAGTATCTCACAAAAGTGAGTACACCCCTCACATTTATGTAAAATATTTATTCTATCTTTTCATGTGAGAACACTGAAGAAATGACACTTTGCTACAATGTAAAGTAGTGAGTGTACAGCTTGTATAACAGCAACACACAGCCATTAATGTCTAAACCACTGGCAACAAAAGTGAGTACACGCCTAAGTGAAGATGTCCAAATTGGGCCCAAAGTGTCAACATTTTGTGTGGCCGCCATTATTTTCCAGCACTGCTTTAACCCTCTTGGGCATGGAGGTCGCCAGAGCTTCACAGGTTGTCACTGGAGTCCTCTTCCACTCCTCCATGATGACATCACAGAGCTGGTGGATGTTGGAGACCTTGCGCTCCTCCACCTTCCGTTTGAGGATGTCCCACAGATGCTCAATAGGGTTTAGGTCTGGAGACATGCTTGGCCAGTCCATCACCTTTACCCTCAGCTTCTTTAGTAAGGCAGTGGTCCTCTTGGAGGTGTGTTTGGGGTCGTTATCATGTCGGAATACTGCCCTGCGGTCCAGTCTCTGAAGGGAGGGGATCATGCTCTGCTTCAGTATGTCACAGTACATATTGGCATTCATGGTTCCCTCAATGATCTGTATCTCCCCAGTGCCGGCAGCACTCATGCAGCCCCCAGACCATGACACTCCCACCACCATGCTTGACTGTAGACAACACACACTTGTCTTTGTCCTCCTCACCTGGTTGCCCCCACACACGCTTCACACCATCTGAACCAAATACGTTTATCTTGGTCTCATCAGACCACAGGACATGGTTCCAGTAATCCATATCCTTAGTCTGCTGGTCTTCAGCAAACTGTTTGCATTGGCGAGGCCTATTCTGAGTGGGACCTGTCCTGTTATACCGCTGCATGGTCTTGGGCACCGTGCTGCAGCTCAGTTTCAGGGTCTTGGCAATCTTCTTATAGCCTGGGCCATCTTTATGTAGAGCAACAATTCTTTTTTTCAGATCCTCAGAGAGTTCTTAGCCATGAGATGCCATGTTGGACTTCCAGTGACCAGTATGAGAGAGTGAGAGCGATAACACCAAATTTAACACACCTGCTCCCCATTCACACCTGAGACCTTGTAACACTAACGAGTCACATGACACCGGGGAGGGGAAATGGCTAATTGGACCCAATTTGGACATTTTCACTAAGGGGTGTACTCACTTTTATTGCCAGCGGTTTAGACATTAATGGCTGTGTGTTGAGTTATTGTGAGGGGACAACAACTTTACACTGTTATACAAGCTGTACACTCACTACTTTACATTGTAGACAAGTGTCATTTCTTCAGTGTTGTCACATAAAAAGATAGAAGAAAATATTTACAGAAATGTGAGGGGTGTACTTAGTTTTGTGAGATACTGTAAACACACAGTATATGTGTATACAATATATACTGTATATATTTACTGTATATAGTAGCCCCATCTGCAGGAGTTACATCATTCATTAGTATCCACTCAATCTAAAGAAAGAAGATATCAGATGTCAAGATGGCAGCAAAAAGGGAAAACATGGACCTCTCAGTGCTGGAGGAAGACAAGCTGAGAGGTAAGTCTGCTACTATATCAGGGGCGGACTGACCATTTGGGCACTTGGGCACTGCCCGAGGGCCCCATGCCACTAAGGGGCCCCATCAGGCCCCATCAGTGTTGCCAATCTCAATAAAACCAGGGACAGTATGTAAAAATCTTTGTTTTTTTTTAAATCCCAAGATTATAGCTTCCCCACATCTCCAGTACCTTTTCAGTGTGTGTATGTGTATTTTTTGTGTCTGTGTGTGTGTGTGTGTATAATGCATGTGCAAATTACAGTTCCGAGGCCCCCCCACACCTGTATATATGTCAGCGCCCCCACACACACACACCTGTATATATGTCAGCCCCCCCCACACCTGTATATATGTCAGCCCCCCACACACACCTGTATATATGTCAGCCCCCCCACACACCTGTATATATGTCAGCCCCCCCACACACACCTGTATATATTTCAGCGCCCCCACACACACCTGTATATATGTCAGCCCCCCCACACACATGTGTATATATGTCAGCCCCCCCACACACTCCTGTATATATGTCAGCGCCCCCACACACACCTGTATATATGTCAGCCCCCCACACACACCTGTATATATGTCAGCCCCCCACACACACCTGTATATATATCAGCGCCCCCACACACACCTGTATATATGTCAGCCCCCCCACACACACCTGTATATATATCAGCGCCCCCACACACACCTGTATATATGTCAGCCCCCCACACACACCTGTATATATATCAGCGCCCCCACACACACCTGTATATATGTCAGCCCCCCACACACACCTGTATATATGTCAGCGCCCCCACACACACCTGTATATATGTCAGCCCCCACACACACACCTGTATATATGTCAGCGCCCCCACACACACCTGTATATATGTCAGCCCCCCCACACACACCTATATATATGTCAGCGCCCCCACACACACACCTATATATATGTCAGCGCCACCACACACACACCTGTATATATGTCAGTGCCCCCACACAAACCTGTATATATGTCAGCGCCCCCACACACACCTGTATATATGTCAGCCCCCCCACACACACCTGTATATATGTCAGCCCCCACACACACACCTGTATATATGTCAGCGCCCTCACACACACCTGTATATATGTCAGCGCCCCCACACACACCTGTATATATGTCAGCCCCCACACACACACCTGTATATATGTCAGCGCCCCCACACACACCTGTATATATGTCAGCCCCCCCACACACACCTATATATATGTCAGCGCCCCCACACACACACCTATATATATGTCAGCGCCACCACACACACACCTGTATATATGTCAGTGCCCCCACACAAACCTGTATATATGTCAGCGCCCCCACACACACCTGTATATATGTCAGCCCCCCCACACACACCTGTATATATGTCAGCCCCCACACACACACCTGTATATATGTCAGCGCCCCCACACACACCTGTATATATGTCAGCCCCCACACACACACCTGTATATATGTCAGCCCCCACACACACACACCTGTATATATGTCAGCGCCCCCACACACACCTGTATATATGTCAGCCCCCCCACACACACCTGTATATATGTCAGCCTCCCACACACACCTGTATATATGTCAGCCCCCCCACACACACCTATATATATGTCAGCGCCCCCACACACACCTGTATATATGTCAGCGCCCCCACACACACCTGTAGATATGTCAGCCCCCCCACACACACCTGTATATATGTCAGCCTCCCACACACACCTGTATATATGTCAGCCCCCCACACACACCTGTATATATGTCAGCCCCCCCACACACACCTATATATATGTCAGCACCCCCACACACACCTATATATATGTCAGCGCCCCCACACACACCTATATATATGTCAGCGCCCCCACACACACCTGTATATATGTCAGCGCCCCCACACACACCTGTATATATGTCAGCCCCCCCACACACACCTGTATATATGTCAGCCCCCACACACACACCTGTATATATGTCAGCGCCCCCACACACACCTGTATATATGTCAGCCCCCACACACACACCTGTATATATGTCAGCCCCCCACACACACACCTGTATATATGTCAGCCCCCCCACACACACGTGTATATATGTCAGCCCTCTCACACACACACCTGTATATATGTCAGCCTCTCCACACCTGTATATATGTCAGCCCCCCCACACACACCTGTATATATGTCAGCCCCACCACACACACGCCTGTATATATGTCAGCCACCCCCCACATACACCTTTATATATGTCAGCGCCCCCACACACACCTGTATATATGGCAGCCCCACCACACACACCTGTATATATGTCAGCGCCCCCACACACACCTGTATATATGTCAGCCCCCCCACACACACCTATATATATGTCAGCGCCCCCACACACACACCTATATATATGTCAGCGCCACCACACACACACCTGTATATATGTCAGTGCCCCCACACAAACCTGTATATATGTCAGCGCCCCCACACACACCTGTATATATGTCAGCCCCCCCACACACACCTGTATATATGTCAGCCCCCACACACACACCTGTATATATGTCAGCGCCCTCACACACACCTGTATATATGTCAGCGCCCCCACACACACCTGTATATATGTCAGCCCCCACACACACACCTGTATATATGTCAGCGCCCCCACACACACCTGTATATATGTCAGCCCCCCCACACACACCTATATATATGTCAGCGCCCCCACACACACACCTATATATATGTCAGCGCCACCACACACACACCTGTATATATGTCAGTGCCCCCACACAAACCTGTATATATGTCAGCGCCCCCACACACACCTGTATATATGTCAGCCCCCCCACACACACCTGTATATATGTCAGCCCCCACACACACACCTGTATATATGTCAGCGCCCCCACACACACCTGTATATATGTCAGCCCCCACACACACACCTGTATATATGTCAGCCCCCACACACACACACCTGTATATATGTCAGCGCCCCCACACACACCTGTATATATGTCAGCCCCCCCACACACACCTGTATATATGTCAGCCTCCCACACACACCTGTATATATGTCAGCCCCCCCACACACACCTATATATATGTCAGCGCCCCCACACACACCTGTATATATGTCAGCGCCCCCACACACACCTGTAGATATGTCAGCCCCCCCACACACACCTGTATATATGTCAGCCTCCCACACACACCTGTATATATGTCAGCCCCCCACACACACCTGTATATATGTCAGCCCCCCCACACACACCTATATATATGTCAGCACCCCCACACACACCTATATATATGTCAGCGCCCCCACACACACCTATATATATGTCAGCGCCCCCACACACACCTGTATATATGTCAGCGCCCCCACACACACCTGTATATATGTCAGCCCCCCCACACACACCTGTATATATGTCAGCCCCCACACACACACCTGTATATATGTCAGCGCCCCCACACACACCTGTATATATGTCAGCCCCCACACACACACCTGTATATATGTCAGCCCCCCACACACACACCTGTATATATGTCAGCCCCCCCACACACACGTGTATATATGTCAGCCCTCTCACACACACACCTGTATATATGTCAGCCTCTCCACACCTGTATATATGTCAGCCCCCCCACACACACCTGTATATATGTCAGCCCCACCACACACACGCCTGTATATATGTCAGCCACCCCCCACATACACCTTTATATATGTCAGCCCCCCCACACACACCTGTATATATGGCAGCCCCACATACATAGATCTGTACACACACAAGCCTCTGGCCCCTCCCTGTACACAAACAGCCCCCCTCCCTTTCCTTCACAGCTCCTACTTGTAGCTTCCAACCTGGTCCCAACTCATTTTCACAAAGCTGACATGTTGCTGAGATGCATAATACAAGCAGATCACTGTCACACGAGGGGTTCACATGCACATAGTAGCCAGAGGTGGCACCCCTTCACCCGTCCTGCCTTCTTCTGGCCCCTTACAGTTGTAACAGCTGTACCCCCCTGATGGCGGCCCTGCCTATAGATATATGCCTTTTTTAGTAAAGGTTCTGTGAGACCTGAAAATGAGTTTAAATATTCCTGCATTGCAAAAAGGTTGAGAAAGAACTGAGGAGGACATTTAGAGACACATTGCTATGGCTTGTGTAGCCTCAGCAGCATCAGTATTAGGTATTTAGGTGGAGCTCCACTTTAACCTGCCTACGTGGCTGGCACGGTCCAAAGGCGATCGCTTGATTGAGCTCCGCAGATTTCTTCATTGCATCCATATGCAGCGCTGTGTAAGGGAACTGCCAGCAAATTCCAGTGCAGCTCTCTCCGAGACCCCGCAGGTTCTGGCTCCCTCTCTCAATGTGAAATTCATCCAGTGAAAGAGACTTATTGTCCGGCAAGTGACACGTCCAAAAAAAGAAAGAGAGAGAGGGGAGCCGAGAGTGTGAAGAGCGAGTCTCAGCCAGCAAGGCCAGCTAAACAAATATGGCATTGACTGCCGAGGGGGTCAGCGAGAAGTCTGGCTCCGACTGTCACTTTGGAGAGCTACAAAACAGCCTTTCGCTTTTCCACTCGGCTATTTTTGGGCCCTCGTTAGCGGTTCCTTCAACCTTTGACCGCTGCTAATCCAAAACAACCAGCGGGCTGACCGCATCTTCCCCCAAGCTTCTAGCTAGACCATTCGTCTCTCTGTACATACAGAATGAGGAATCGCTTTTGACATATATATATATATTTTGCTACTAAATAACATTTCTAATCATATGAAGTTAATAACAAGAGTCCCCCTTTACATCAGAGTCCACAGAGTCACCCTTTACATCAGAGTCCATAGAGTTCCCCTTTTACATCTGAACTCGCAGAGTTCTCTTTGACTGTAAGGGGGGGACTCTGCAGACTCTGATGTAAGGGAGACCTCTGGGGCTTCTAACATAAGGGATGCTCTGGGAACCCTGATTTAAAGAGGAAGTAAACCCTGATGAGTTTACTTCCTCTTTCATTCCCTGCAAAGGCAAAGCATAATGGACTACTATGCATCGCATTGCATCGCATCGCATAGTAGTCCATTATGTGTCACTTACCTGACACAGGAGCCAGCGAAGTCGCCGCTGTCCCCTGTAGTCCGGCGCATCCATCTTCTTGGTGGGGTCTCGCAGCTCCGCCGCTGTCATTCGGCGAAGCCGCGATGACGTCACTCCCGCGTATGCGCAGGGGAGCCGACACACACGGCATCGTGCGGCATCTTCGCCATTGACGATGCCACGCTCAGTGCACCTGCGCGCCGCTGTCTACGGCGCATGCCTGTCTTCGGGCAAATATCTCCTAAACCGTATAGGTTTACGAGATATTTCTTGGATCTACAGGTAGGCCTTAATCTAGGCTTACCTGTAGGTCAAAGTGGTTTGTAAGGGTTTACAACCACTTTAACCACTTGCCGACCGCCTAACGCCGATGTACGTCGGCAGAATGGCACGGGCAGGCATAAGCACGTACATGTACGTGATTTGCCTCCCGCGGGTCGGGGGCCCGATCGGGCCCCCGCCCGGTGCCTGCGGCGGTCGGTTTTCGTTCGGGAGCGATCCCGGACGAGGGGACGGCCATTCATTCATGGCCACCCCCTCGCGATCGCTCCCGACGAATGAAAATCCCCCGTGACATCACTTCCTCTCCTGTAATGTAAACACAGGAGAGGAAGTGATGTATTCTCTCCTCGTGTCGGTCTTTTTCGTTCCGGCACCGAGGAGAGCGGATCGGTGAGTTGCACCTAACACTACACTAACAGTAGAACACGCCAGGCACACTTTTCACCCCCCTGATCACCCCCCAATCACCCCCAATCACCCCTGCCCCCCCCAGTCACAGTGACACCAAGTGCATTTTTTTTTTTTTTTTTTTTTTTTTTTTTTTTTTTTGCATTGGTGTCATTTGTGACTGTAATAACTGTTAGGGCAGTTAGGGCTAGCCCCCTTTAGCTCTAGGGTGCCCCCCTAACCCCCCCAATAAAGGTTTAACCCCGTGATCACCCCCCGTCGCCAGTGTCACTAATAAGCGATTTTTTTCTGATCGCTGTATTAGTGTCACAGGTGACGCTAGATAGGCAGGTAAGTATTTGGGTTCGGCGCAGCTTTTTATAGCGTCAGGGACCCCCATATACTACCGCATAGCCCCCTGATTGCCCCCCAGTTAACCCTTTCACCAGTGATCACCATATAACTGTTACAGGTGACGCTGGTTGGTTAGTTATATTTTTTTGTTTCAGGGCACCCGCCATTTATTACCTAATAAAGGTTTAACCCCCTGATCACCCGGCGGGTGATATAAGTTTTTTAGGGTCAGATAAGGCCTGCGTCGCCCCAGCGTCAGGTTAGTGCCAGTACCGCTAACACCCACGCGCAAAGCATACACCTCCCTTAGTAATATAGTATCTGATCAGATATATATTAGCGTTGCCAGCATTTTAGGTTTCCCAAAACGCATTGTTAGCGGGATCAGCCCAGATACCCGCTAGCACCTGCGTTTAGCCCCTCCGCCAAGCCCAGCCCAGCCCACCCAAGTGCAGTATCGATCGATCACTGTCACTTACAAAACACAACACACATAACTGCAGCGTTCGCAGAGTCAGGCTTGATCCCTGCGATCGCTAACAGTTTTTTTTGTAGCGTTTTGAAACAGTCGCTGACAGGCTAGGTGCTTTTTTACCTGTGAGTCTCACTAGTGTACCCCTAAATTTAGAGCCCAAAATGGCAAAGCGAAGGTACACTAGTGATGAGGCCTACACGTTTCTGAGCATGACAGATAGTGAAGAGGACGTCACTCATCTGTCAGATTCAGGCTCAGAATACGATCCTGTAGAGGACAGCGGCTCCATGACAGATAGCTCTGACGACGGAGATGAGGCCGCTGTTAAGAACAGGTGTGCCCAATCCCGTATGTATTCTGTTGTTGAGGTGCAGGAACCGCAGGTCACTCGTATGGAGCAGAGACGTACTAGAGCCGCTCAACCTTCTGGTGAACTGGCAAGCACCAGCGGCCTAGTACACCCTGGACCTACATCCAGCACTGCAGTAACACGTGGTGACGTGGCGAGTCCCATAAGTGCAGTTCAAGCTGGCGAGGTGGCAAGCACAAGTAGTGTCCCGCTGCCACCAAGAAGAAGACAAAGACAGGCCCGTCGTACCCATAGTGCCCTTCCTGCAGAATTCGCCAATCCTATTTGGGTGCCCACCACTTCTGCAGAACCCGTACTTCCCCCATTCACTGGCCAACCTGGCATTAACGTGGAAACAGTTGATTTTACGACACTTGACTTTTACTCACTGTTTTTCACCGAAGATCTCTTTAGATCTATTGTGGACCAAACCAATTTGTACGCTGCTCAACACATCGCCACTATTCCCCAGTCCGCCCTTGCCAGACAATGGAAACCAGTTACGGTTTCCGAATTTAAAATCTTTCTGGGCCTCTCCCTCAACATGGGCATAACCAAAAAGAGTGAGTTGCGGTCATATTGGTCCATTGACCCAATTCACCATATGCGCGTGTTCTCTGCTTCCATGTCCAGGGCACGATACGAGATGATTTTGCGGTTCATGCACTTCAGCGACAATGAACTCTGTCGTCCTCGTGGAGACCCTGAGTATGATCGGCTCTACAAAATTCGGCCCCTCATAAACCACTTCAACCAACGTTTTGCAGCCTTGTTTACTCCCGATCAAGTTGTCTGCGTTGATGAGTCCCTGATTAAATTTTCTGGTCGCTTGTCCTTCAAACAATACGTCCCCAACAAGCGTTCCAGATACGGGGTCAAGATGTATAAGCTCTGTGACAGGGCCACAGGCTATACACGTAGTTTCATGGTTTATGAGGGAAGAGATAGTCACGTAGAGCCGGAGAACTGCCCTGATTACATAGGAAGCGCTGGCAAGATAGTGTGGGACTTGGTGTCACCCTTATTCGGAAAGGGGTACCACTTGTACGTGGACAATTATTACACAAGCGTGCCACTGTTTAGTCACTTGTTTGATCAGCAGATTGGAGCATGTGGCACCGTGCGACCTAATCGCCGGGGCTTTCCCCAGCGGCTTGTAGAGTCCCCTCTTAGGCTGGGGGAGAGAGCCTGCTTGCGCAGTAATAATTTGCTCGCTATGAAGTGGAGGGATAATAAGAATGTTTTCGTTCTTACCTCCC
This sequence comes from Lithobates pipiens, assembly GCF_037356315.1. Taxonomy (NCBI): domain Eukaryota; kingdom Metazoa; phylum Chordata; class Amphibia; order Anura; family Ranidae; genus Lithobates; species Lithobates pipiens. Next base: position 529,826,309 of record NW_027507718.1, on the reverse strand, counting down.
TTCATGCAGACACGACGGTCCAAATTTCTACGGCGACTGGTGTTGTGGAGAAACCCCTCTGTGTCCACAAATATAACCTTAACATGGGAGGGGTGGACCTCAATGACCAGTTGTTGGCGCCGTATCTAGTTGCCCGTAAGTCCAGACGCTGGTACAAAAAAGTGTCTGTTTATTTATTCCAATTGGCTATACTGAATGCTTATGTACTACACAAAGCTTCAGGACGGACTGGATCCTTCCTCAAATTCCAGGAGGATATCGTCAGAGCCCTTCTGTATCCAGACGGTGCTCCACCTCACCTTCCCCTACCAGATGCAGTAAGCCGGCTGCATGAGAGGCATTATTCTTATGTCATCCCGAGTACCCCTACCCAACGAGCCCCCCAAAAAAGATGTCGTGTCTGTAGCAAGCGCGGATTTAGGCGTGACACCCGTTCTTATTGTCCCCGCTGTCCTGACCAGCCTGGTCTTTGTCAGGGTGAGTGTTTTGAACGCTACCATGAACTAGTTGAGTATTAGCGCAGGGTACAGCATTGCACAAGCTAGGCACACGTTCACAGGGTCTCCCAAGATGCCATCACATTTTGAGAGACCCAAACCGCTGGAACCGTTACAACAGAAAAAGTGTTAAAGTTACAAAAAAAAGTGTTAAAAAAAAAAAAAAAAAAAAAAGTAAAAAAACCAAAAAAACCAAAAAAAATATAAAATAAAAAAACCAAAAATAGTTGTCGTTTTATTGTTCTCTCTCGCTCTCTATTCTCTCTCTATTGTTCTGCTCCTTTGTACTGTATTCTATTCTGCAATGTTTTATTGTTAACCATTTTTTGTTTTCAGGTACGCCATTCAGCTGTAGCGTGGATTTATTTATCTTGACAGCAACAGCGTTTGCTCCCACGATATGTAAAGCCACGACTCCAGCGCTGTCGGAGGTGATTTCACCACCACAGTTAAAAAAGAGCATATATGCCGAAGCATGGGGGCATAAGGGGTGGAGGATCGATTTTGCTCCTAATGCCGCGTACATACAGTCAAAATTCCGACGGAGGGCTTGCCCGTGGAAAAGTTTGAATGTATGTACGCGGCATAACTTTTTTGCGGGAGGATGCCCCCATGCTTCGGCATATATATATTTTAGGCACAGATTGTGTTAAATGTGTTATTTTTTGCGATTTTTTTTGTATTTGCTTTGCAGGTATGGTAAGTCCTACTGTTATACTGTAATGTTACTTTGTTTTATTGTTAACCATCATTTGCTTAGCAGGTACGCCATTCTGCTGCAGAGCGGATTTATTTATCTTGACAGCAACAGCGTTTGCTCCCACGATACATAAAGCCGCGACTCCAGCACTGTCGGGGGTGATTTCACCACCACAGTTAAAAAAGAGCATATATGCCGAAGCATGGGGGCATACGGGGTGGAGGAACGATCTGCTCCTACCTTTTGCGGGAGGATGCCCCCATGCTTCGGCATATATAAATGGTGCATGTATGCCCACCATTAGAAAGTGGGTGGATGAAGGGTGGTATCTAATGGTGGGCATGCCCACCGATCAATATTTTTTTTTCGTTCAGCCCACAGGCTGCATGAAAAAAAAAATACAATATATGCCCAACCAGTTCCAGCAACATACTGGTATGTTGCGGGACTTTGAGTGCTTATACCAGAATGATGCCTGCAGGTTTAGGTATCATCTTGGTATCATTCTTTTCAGCCAGCGGTCGGCTTTTATGTAAAAGCAATCCTAGTGGCTAATTAGCCTCTAGACTACTTTTACAAGCAGTGGGAGGGAATGTCCCCCCCCCCGCACCATCTTCCATGGTTTTCTCAGGCTCTCCTGTCCCAACAGGGAACCTGAGAATGCAGCCGGTGGTTCCGCCAGCTGACCATAGAGCTGATCAGAGACCAGAATGGCTCCAATCATCTCTATGGCCTAAGACACCGGAAGCTACGAGCATTTCATGACTTAGATTTTGCGGGATGTAAACAGCGCCATTGGGAAATTGGGAAAGCATTTTATCACACCGATCTTGGTGTGGTCAGATGCTTTGAGGACAGAGGAGAGATCTAGGGTCTGATAGACCCTAATTTTTTTAAAAAAGAGTACCTGTCACTACCTATTGCAATCATAGGGGATATTTATATTCCCTGAGATAACAATAAAAATCATAAAAAAATATATATAAATGAAAGGAACAGTTTAAAAAAAAAATAAAAAAGCAAAATAAATAATAAAAAAAAAAAAAAAAAAAAAAACCACCCCTGTCCCCCCCTGCTAAGGCGCAACGCGGAACACAAGCGTTGGTCTGGTGGCATATGTAAACAGCAATTGCACCATGCATGTGAGGTATCACCGCGAAGGTCAGATCGAGGGTACTAATTTTAGCAGTAGACCTCCTCCGTAAATCTAAAGTGGTCACCTGTAAAGGCATTTAAAGGCTTTTAAAAATGTACGTAGTTTGTCGCCGCTGCACGTTTCTGCGCAATTTTAAAGCATGTCGTGTTTGGTATCCATGTACTCGGCCTAAGATCATATTTTTTATTTCATCAAACATTTGGGCAATATAGTGATTTTTAGTGCATTAAAATAAAAAAAAGTGTGTTTTTTCCCCAAAAAATGCGTTTGAAAAATCGCCGCGCAAATACCGTGTGAAAAAAAAATATGAAACACCCACCATTTTAATCGGTAGGGCTTTTGCTTTAAAAAAACACTACATGTTTGGGGGTTCAAAGTAATTTTCTTGCAAAAAAAAATATTTTTTCATGTAAACAAAAAGTGTCAGAAAGGGCTTTTTCTTCAAGTGGTTAGAAGAGTGGGTGATGTGTGACATAAGCTTCTAAATGTTGTGCATAAAATGCCAGGACAGTTCAAAACCCCCCCAAATGACCCCATTTTAGAAAGTAGACACCCCAAGCTATTTGCTGAGAGGCAGGTCGAGTCCATGGAATATTTTATATTTTGACAAAAGTTGTGGAAAAAATACATTATTATTATTTTTTTTTTTTTTTTTGCACAAAGTTGTCATTAAATGATATATTGCTCAAACATGCCATGGTTATATGTAAAATTACACCCCAAAATACATTCTGTTGCTTCTCCTGAGTACGGGGATACCACAAGTGTGAGACCTTTTGGGAGCCTAACCGCGTACGGTACCCCAAAATCCAAGCACCACCTTCAGGATTTCTAAGGGTGTAAATTTTAGATTTCATTCCTCACTGCCTATCACAGTTTCGGAGGCCATGGAATGCCCAGATAGCACAAAATCCCCCCAAGTGACCCCATTTTGGAAAGGAGACACCCCAAGCTATTTGCCGAGAGGTATGGTTAGTATTTTGCAGACCTTCATTTTTGTCACAAAGTTTTGAAAATTGAAAAAAAGAAAAAAAATATACATTATTTTTTTTTTTCTTCATTTTCAAAAACAAATGAGAGCTGCAAAATACTCACCATGCCTCTCGGCAAATAGCTTGGGGTGTCTACTTTCCAAAATGGGGTCATTTTGGGGGGTTTTGTGCTATTTTGGCATTTTATGGCCTTCAAAACTGTGATAGGTAGTGAGGTGTAAAATCCAAAATTTACACCCTTAGAAATCCTGAAGGCGGTTCTTGGTTTTCGGGGCCCCGTACGCGACTAGGCTCTCAAAAAGTCCCACACATGTGGTATCCCCGTACTCAGGAGAAGCAGCAGAATTTATTTTGGGGTGTCATTTCACATATGTCCCTGGCATGTGTGAGCAATATATCATTTAGTGACAACTTTGTGAAAAAAAAATAAAAGTTTGTAATTTTCCCGCAACTTGTGGCAAAATATAAAATATTCCATGGACTCAACATGCCTCTCAGCAAATAGCTTGGGGTGTCTACTTTCTAAAATGGGGTCATTTGTGGGGGTTTTGTGCCATCTTGGCATTTTATGGCCTTCAAAACTGTAATAGGTAGTGAGGCATGAAATCAAAGATTTACGCCCTTAGAAAGCCTGAAGGCGGTTCTTGGCTTTCGGGGCCCCGTACGCACCTAGGCTCCCAAAAAATCCCACACATGTGGTATCCCCGTACTCAGGAGAAGCAGCAGAATTTATTTTGGGGTGTCATTTTACATATGCCCATGGCATGCATGAGCAATATATCATTTAGTGACAACTTTGTGAAAAAAAAAATAAAAAAAAAAAAGTTTGTAAATTTCCCGCAACTTGCGGCAAAATATAAAATATTCCATGGACTCAACATGCCTCTCAGCAAATAGCTTGGGGTGTCTACTTTCTAAAATGGGGTCATTTGTGGGTGTTTTGTGCCATCTTGGCATTTTATGGCCTTCAAAACTGTAATAGGTAGTGAGGCGTGAAATCAAAGATTTACGCCCTTAGAAAGCCTGAAGGCGGTTCTTGGCTTTTGGGGCCCCGTACGCAGCTAGGCTCCCAAAAAGTCCCACATATGTGGTATCCCCGTACTCAGGAGAAGCAGCAGAATTTATTTTGGGGTGTCATTTCACATATGCCCATGGCATGCGTGAGCAATATATCATTTAGTGACAACTTTGTGAAAAAAAATAAAAAAATAAAAAAAGTTTGTAATTTTCCCGCAACTTGCGGCAAAATATAAAATATTCCATGGACTCAACATGCCTCTCAGCAAATAGCTTGGGGTGTCTACTTTCTAAAATGGGGTCATTTGTGGGGGTTTTGTGCCATCTTGGCATTTTATGGCCTTCAAAACTGTAATAGGTAGTGAGGCATGAAATCAAAGATTTACGCCCTTAGAAAGCCTGAAGGCGGTGCTTGGTTTTCGGGGCCCCGTACGCGGCTAGGCTCCCAAAAAATCCCACACATGTGGTATCCCCGTACTCAGGAGAAGCAGCAGAATTTATTTTGGGGTGTAATTTCACATATGCCCATAGCATGTGTAAGCAATATATCATTTAGTGACAACTTTGTGAAAAATTTATAAAGTTTGTCATTTTCCCGCAACTTGTGGCAAAATATAAAATATTCCATGGACTCAACATGCCTCTCAGCAAATAGCTTGGGGTGTCTACTTTCTAAAATGGGGTCATTTGTGGGGGTTTTGTGCCATCTTGGCATTTTATGGCCTTCAAAACTGTGATAGGTAGTGAGGAGTAAAATGACATATGTATGCCCTTAGAAATCCTGAAGGCGGTGCTTGGCTTTCGGGGCCCCGTACGCGGCTAGGCTTCCAAAAAGTCGACCACATGTGGTATCCCCGTACTCAGGAGAAGCAGCAGAATGTATTTTGGGGTACAATTCCACATATAACCATGGCATGTGTGAGCAATATATCATTTAGTGACAACTTTGTGTAAAAAAAAAAAAAAATTTTTTTTTTTGTCATTATTCAATCGCTTGCGGCAAAAAAATAAAATATTCAATGGGCTCAACATGCCTCTTATCAATTTCCTTAGGGTGTCTACTTTCCAAAATGGGGTCATTTGGGGGGGTTTTGTACTGCCCTGCCATTTTAGCACCTCAAGAAATGAGATAGGCAGTCATAAAATAAAAGCTGCGTAAATTCCAGAAAATGTACCTTAGTTTGTAGATGTGACAACTTTTGCGCAAACCAATAAATATACAATTATTGACTTTTTTTTTACCAAAGACATGTGGCTGAATACATTTTGGCCTAAATGTATGACTAAAATTGAGTTTATTGGATTTTTCTAATAACAAAAAGTAGAAAATATCATTTTTTTTCAAAATTTGCGGTCTTTTTACGTTTATATCGCAAAAAATAAAAATCGCAGAGTCAGTCAAATACCTTTAAAAGAAAGCTCTATTTGTGGGAAGAAAAGGACGCAAATTTCGTTTGGGTACAACATTGCATGACCGCGCAATTACCAGTTAAAGCAGCGCAGTGCCAAAGTGTAAAAAGACCTCTGGTCATTTACCAGCAAAATGGTCCGGTCTGAAAGTGGTTAAAGAGGAAGCAAACCCTGATGGGTTTACTTCCTCTTTTTTTCCCTGCAAAGGTAAAGCATAATGGACTACTGTGCATCGCATAGTAGCTCATTATGTGTCACTTACCTGACACAGGAGCCAGCGAAGTCGCCGCTGTCCCCTGTAGTCGGCCGCATCCATCTTGCTGGTGGCGTCTCGCAGCTCCGCCGAATGACAGCGGCGAAGCCGCGATGACGTCACTCCCACGTATGCACACGGGAGTCGCGTCTCGCAGCTCGGCCGCTGTCATTCGGCGAAGCCGCGATGACGTCACTCCCGCGCATGCGCACGGGAGTCGACAAATTAGGCAGCTCCATTCTTGGACTTGCCGCGTTTAGTGCGCCTGCGCGCCGCTGTCTACGGCGCATGCGCCGTAGACAGCGGTGCCCATTTTCGGGCAAATATCTCCTAAACCATATAGGTTTAGGAGATATTGCTTGGACCTACAGGTAAGCCTTAATCTAGGCTTACCTGTAGGTCAAAGTGGTTTGTAAGGGTTTACAACCACTTTAAGGGTGAACACTGAGAACTCTGATGTACGAAGAGGACTCTCATGTAAGGGGAAAAACTACGGCCGCTGGTGTACAGGGGAACTCTGATGTAAGGGTGCTCTGAGAACCCTAATTTGCCTTAATGTACTTACTCAGGGGCAAGAGAGAGAAGGGGGGAGACTTCAGTCACAGACAAGGATGGATGGATGGTGAGCTCACTCACCCCTTAACAGTCAGCACCAGATGGATCTGAGGCTGCTGGACTTCAAATTTCCGGCTCCCACTTTCCTTTTCTGAGGCACAGCGCCGGGGATTGGAGTGTGGGCAGACACAGAGGAGTAGGGGTGCGTGGAAGAGATGCAGATCGAGCCCTCTCTCCTCTCCCATCTGTATGTGTTTGGGGGGGGGGGGGATGGTTTGTTAGTGCTGGCTTTAGGGGCTGTGAAAGAGTGTAACAGACACTCTCAGCTGAGACAACCACTGCCAGCAATCCTGCTGGAAAGCCATAGTCCAGTCTAAATAATGTGTCCGGGTTTCAGACAGTCGGAAACTCGGACACATGAACCCAAACCCGGGTGAATCCTGGACAGGTGGCAACCCTAGGTGGAGCCTAGTGGGCTCAGCTGGCCATTAGCCAGGGGAGGACTAACAACTCATGGGGCCCCCGGGTCAATAGGAGATTATGGGGCCACACAGTATACAATCACATGGTATACACAGACATGTTTCTATTGGCTGAGAAGGTACTGGAGAGGTGGGGCAGCTATAATCTCAGGATTTTTAGACCAAAAGGATGACGGTAAGGGACATTTCAGAGACAAATGTAAAAAAAAAAAAAAACACAGATTTTTACATACTGTCCCTGGTTTTAATGAGGCTGGCAATCCTGATGGGGCCCCCCTAGTGGCCCGGGGGCCCTCGGGCAGTGCCCGAGTGGCCGAATGGTCAGTCTGCCCCTGCCCTTAGCATTTATCTTAGTTATTCCAAAAGTGAGGTTTCCTAAACCAAAATACCGGCTGGGGATTAATGACAAATTTTGGAGAAAGTAACGACCTTACCAGTTTTACCTTTGATGAAATTTTATCCAAATTGGCTTCTAATCTTGCTGTGTGGATTGCTTGGGCAAAATGTGTCTGAAAATATATATACTGTATATATTCCCCCCCTTTTTTTTTTCCGTTTAACTTTTTTGAGTATTGATTTATATTTTTCCTAGACATGTTTGAATCCACTTAGTGTTGACTGGCTCACTACCTCTGCTGGAATACTATTCCAAGTATCCACTAATGATACCTAAACATCCATAAAGACATTTTTAAAGACCTTCTTCCTGATGGTGTCCCCAGTGATATAAAGATCTATATAGAGGAATCAGAACCTCCTTCCTCCTGCTGGTGATCCCTCTAGTGATATAAAGATCTATATAGAGGAATCAGGACCTCCTTCTTCCTGCTGGTGATCCCTCTAGTGATACACAAATATATTTATTTTTTTCTTTCTTTATCTTTTCTATTTTTTTTTTAACATTTAATTGTTTAATATATTAAATATATAAAAAACACACTCACAAATACATACATGTGCACTGTCTCTATAACTTGTTTGTGCTGATAATTATTTCTCTTCTTTTTCAAAAAAAAGTCAAAAATTTCCCCCAATTAAAAAGTACCAAAGTTCAGATTTACCAATCTTGAACAAAAGATCCTTCATAACCTGGTGGGAGGGGGGGGGGGGGGAATCACAACCATCAGAATAATATATATACAGTATCTCACAAAAGTGAGTACCCCCCCTCACATTTTTGTAAATATTTTCTTCTATCTTTTCATGTGACAACACTGAAGAAATGACACTTGTCTACAATGTAAAGTAGTGAGTGTACAGCTTGTATAACAGTGTAAATTTGCCGTCCCCTCAAAATAACTCGACACACAGCCATTAATGTTTAAACCGCTGGCAACAAAAGTGAGTACACCCCTAAGTGAAAATGTCCAAATTGGGCACAAAGTGTCAATGTTTTGTGTGGCCACCATTATTTTCCAGCATTGCCTTAACCCTCTTGGGCATGGAGGTCACCAGAGCTTCACAGGTTGTCACTGGAGTCCTCTTCCCCTCCTCCATGATGACATCACAGAGCTGGCGGATATTGGTGACCTTGCGCTCCTCCACCTTCCGTTTGAGGATGCCCCACAGATGCTCAATAGGGTTTAGGTCTGGAGACATGCTTGGCTAGTCCATCCCCTTTACCCTCAGCTTCTTTAGCAATGCAGTGGTCATCTTGGAGGTGTGTTTGGGGTCGTTATCATGTTGGAATACTGCCCTGCGGCCCAATCTCCGAAGGGAGGGGATCTTGCACAGGTTCAGTATTTCACAGTACATGTTGGCATTCATGGTTCCCTCAATGAATTGTAGCTCCCCAGTGCTGGCAGCACTCATGCAACCCCAGATGTTTCTAGGGGTTCACTGAACAATGAGCAATTTTTGCCTCTTAAATAGTGATGGCCGAACGGTTCGCCCGGCGGTCGTTTCGCGGCGAATTTCCGACATTCGCGGTCCGCACGTTCGAACGCCTTTTTCCGTCGTTCGCCGCGGCGGACTTACGTGTTTAATGTATACAAGAACTTTAACCTTTGGTGACACGTTTATCATGTGATACAGGACAGCCAATTGAGACATGACAGCACATGGACACTTGTACATTCCCCCTAACCTATAAATACACCCGATCCGGTGGCCATTTTACATTCTTTCTTCTGTTACGATAGGGACAGGTTCCTGTGTGGAGTAGGGAGAGATAAACCACTAGCTATTTGGTACACAAAAGTTCTTTTCAGGACTGGTATAGGTGTTAGGTGTTGATAGGTTTGCTGTGCTGCTGATTCTTGCAGCAGCCTGAGTGTCTTTTGTTAGTTTAGAGAAAGGGAAAGGACGGTGTATGCTACAGGGACAGCCAGATTAGTCTTTCATCATCATCATCATCATCATCATCATTAGCTGTTACTATCAAGGTCCACAAAAGAGCTGTTCCAGTAACCACTAATCGTTCTCTTTTTTTGCCAATTTGTATAGGGACAGGAAGGAAGCAGTGTTGTCAGGCAGTGAGGGTAATTTTAAAGACTTGCTGTTATTATTAGTTCCACAAAGGTTCTTTTCAGGACTGGTATCAGTGGTACAGTAATAGGCTTGTACATGTATAATATTCTTTCTTCCAAATATAGAAAGGATATTATACTTGACTGCTGCCCTTCTGCTGCAGTCTGCTAAACATTCACAACTCACTTGTTCCACAAAAGTTCTTATAAGGACTGGTAACTTGGTATAGGGTGCTACGGTACATAGGCTTGAGTGCGGTACAGTCTGCTGTTCTGTAAGGACCGCTATCGGTCCACAATAGATAGGGTTGACGTGCACCACTGCTGACCGCTGCCCTATACTGCAGCAGTCCTTCAGCGGTATAGGGACTGACGTACAGTCTGCTAATCACTAACACACAACCTGCTTGTTCCACAAAAGTTCTTATAAGGACTGGTAACTTGGTATAGGGTGCTACGGTACATAGGCTTGAGTGCGGTACAGTCTGCTGTTCTGTAAGGACCGCTATCGGTCCACAATAGATAGGGTTGACGTGCACCACTGCTGACCGCTGCCCTATACTGCAGCAGTCCTTCAGCGGTATAGGGACTGACGTACAGTCTGCTAAACACTAATACACAACCTGCTTGGTCCACAAAAGTTCTTATAAGGACTGGTAACTTGGTATAGGGTGCTACGGTACATAGGCTTGAGTGCGGTACAGTCTGCTGTTCTGTAAGGACCGCTATCGGTCCACAATAGATAGGGTTGACGTGCACCACTGCTGACCGCTGCCCTATACTGCAGCAGTCCTTCAGCGGTATAGGGACTGACGTACAGTCTGCTAAACACTAATACACAACCTGCTTGGTCCACAAAAGTTCTTATAAGGACTGGTAACTTGGTATAGGGTGCTACGGTACATAGGCTTGAGTGCGGTACAGTCTGCTGTTCTGTAAGGACCGCTATCGGTCCACAATAGATAGGGTTGACGTGCACCACTGCTGACCGCTCACCTATACTGCAGCAGTCCTTCAGCGGTATAGGGACTGACGTACAGTCTGCTAATCACTAACACACAACCTGCTTGTTCCACAAAAGTTCTTATAAGGACTGGTAACTTGGTATAGGGTGCTACGGTACATAGGCTTGAGTGCGGTACAGTCTGCTGTTCTGTAAGGACCGCTATCGGTCCACAATAGATAGGGTTGACGTGCACCACTGCTGACCGCTGCCCTATACTGCAGCAGTCCTTCAGCGGTATAGGGACTGACGTACAGTCTGCTAATCACTAACACACAACCTGCTTGTTCCACAAAAGTTCTTATAAGGACTGGTAACTTGGTATAGGGTGCTACGGTACATAGGCTTGAGTGCGGTACAGTCTGCTGTTCTGTAAGGACCGCTATCGGTCCACAATAGATAGGGTTGACGTGCACCACTGCTGACCGCTGCCCTATACTGCAGCAGTCCTTCAGCGGTATAGGGACTGACGTACAGTCTGCTAATCACTAACACACAACCTGCTTGTTCCACAAAAGTTCTTATAAGGACTGGTAACTTGGTATAGGGTGCTACGGTACATAGGCTTGAGTGCGGTACAGTCTGCTGTTCTGTAAGGACCGCTATCGGTCCACAATAGATAGGGTTGACGTGCACCACTGCTGACCGCTGCCCTATACTGCAGCAGTCCTTCAGCGGTATAGGGACTGACGTACAGTCTGCTAATCACTAACACACAACCTGCTTGTTCCACAAAAGTTCTTATAAGGACTGGTAACTTGGTATAGGGTGCTACGGTACATAGGCTTGAGTGCGGTACAGTCTGCTGTTCTGTAAGGACCGCTATCGGTCCACAATAGATAGGGTTGACGTGCACCACTGCTGACCGCTGCCCTATACTGCAGCAGTCCTTCAGCGGTATAGGGACTGACGTACAGTCTGCTAAACACTAATACACAACCTGCTTGGTCCACAAAAGTTCTTATAAGGACTGGTAACTTGGTATAGGGTGCTACGGTACATAGGCTTGAGTGCGGTACAGTCTGCTGTTCTGTAAGGACCGCTATCGGTCCACAATAGATAGGGTTGACGTGCACCACTGCTGACCGCTGCCCTATACTGCAGCAGTCCTTCAGCGGTATAGGGACTGACGTACAGTCTGCTAAACACTAACACACAACCTGCTTGGTCCACAAAAGTTCTTATAAGGACTGGTAACTTGGTATAGGGTGCTACGGTACATAGGCTTGAGTGCGGTACAGTCTGCTGTTCTGTAAGGACCGCTATCGGTCCACAATAGATAGGGTTGACGTGCACCACTGCTGACCGCTGCCCTATACTGCAGCAGTCCTTCAGCGGTATAGGGACTGACGTACAGTCTGCTAAACACTAATACACAACCTGCTTGGTCCACAAAAGTTCTTATAAGGACTGGTAACTTGGTATAGGGTGCTACGGTACATAGGCTTGAGTGCGGTACAGTCTGCTGTTCTGTAAGGACCGCTATCGGTCCACAATAGATAGGGTTGACGTGCACCACTGCTGACCGCTCACCTATACTGCAGCAGTCCTTCAGCGGTATAGGGACTGACGTACAGTCTGCTAATCACTAACACACAACCTGCTTGTTCCACAAAAGTTCTTATAAGGACTGGTAACTTGGTATAGGGTGCTACGGTACATAGGCTTGAGTGCGGTACAGTCTGCTGTTCTGTAAGGACCGCTATCGGTCCACAATAGATAGGGTTGACGTGCACCACTGCTGACCGCTGCCCTATACTGCAGCAGTCCTTCAGCGGTATAGGGACTGACGTACAGTCTGCTAAACACTAATACACAACCTGCTTGGTCCACAAAAGTTCTTATAAGGACTGGTAACTTGGTATAGGGTGCTACGGTACATAGGCTTGAGTGCGGTACAGTCTGCTGTTCTGTAAGGACCGCTATCGGTCCACAATAGATAGGGTTGACGTGCACCACTGCTGACCGCTGCCCTATACTGCAGCAGTCCTTCAGCGGTATAGGGACGGACGTACAGTCTGCTAATCACTAACACACAACCTGCTTGTTCCACAAAAGTTCTTATAAGGACTGGTAACTTGGTATAGGGTGCTACGGTACATAGGCTTGAGTGCGGTACAGTCTGCTGTTCTGTAAGGACCGCTATCGGTCCACAATAGATAGGGTTGACGTGCACCACTGCTGACCGCTGCCCTATACTGCAGCAGTCCTTCAGCGGTATAGGGACTGACGTACAGTCTGCTAAACACTAATACACAACCTGCTTGGTCCACAAAAGTTCTTATAAGGACTGGTAACTTGGTATAGGGTGCTACGGTACATAGGCTTGAGTGCGGTACAGTCTGCTGTTCTGTAAGGACCGCTATCGGTCCACAATAGATAGGGTTGACGTGCACCACTGCTGACCGCTCACCTATACTGCAGCAGTCCTTCAGCGGTATAGGGACTGACGTACAGTCTGCTAATCACTAACACACAACCTGCTTGTTCCACAAAAGTTCTTATAAGGACTGGTAACTTGGTATAGGGTGCTACGGTACATAGGCTTGAGTGCGGTACAGTCTGCTGTTCTGTAAGGACCGCTATCGGTCCACAATAGATAGGGTTGACGTGCACCACTGCTGACCGCTGCCCTATACTGCAGCAGTCCTTCAGCGGTATAGGGACTGACGTACAGTCTGCTAAACACTAATACACAACCTGCTTGGTCCACAAAAGTTCTTATAAGGACTGGTAACTTGGTATAGGGTGCTACGGTACATAGGCTTGAGTGCGGTACAGTCTGCTGTTCTGTAAGGACCGCTATCGGTCCACAATAGATAGGGTTGACGTGCACCACTGCTGACTGCTCACCTATACTGCAGCAGTCCTTCAGCGGTATAGGGACTGACGTACAGTCTGCTAATCACTAACACACAACCTGCTTGTTCCACAAAAGTTCTTATAAGGACTGGTAACTTGGTATAGGGTGCTACGGTACATAGGCTTGAGTGCGGTACAGTCTGCTGTTCTGTAAGGACCGCTATCGGTCCACAATAGATAGGGTTGACGTGCACCACTGCTGACCGCTGCCCTATACTGCAGCAGTCCTTCAGCGGTATAGGGACTGACGTACAGTCTGCTAAACACTAATACACAACCTGCTTGGTCCACAAAAGTTCTTATAAGGACTGGTAACTTGGTATAGGGTGCTACGGTACATAGGCTTGAGTGCGGTACAGTCTGCTGTTCTGTAAGGACCGCTATCGGTCCACAATAGATAGGGTTGACGTGCACCACTGCTGACCGCTGCCCTATACTGCAGCAGTCCTTCAGCGGTATAGGGACTGACGTACAGTCTGCTAAACACTAATACACAACCTGCTTGGTCCACAAAAGTTCTTATAAGGACTGGTAACTTGGTATAGGGTGCTACGGTACATAGGCTTGAGTGCGGTACAGTCTGCTGTTCTGTAAGGACCGCTATAGGTCCACAATAGATAGGGTTGACGTGCACCACTGCTGACCGCTCACCTATACTGCAGCAGTCCTTCAGCGGTATAGGGACTAAGAGTTTTGTCACAGGGTCATTTAAAAAATGACATGCAGAGGAAGAGGCAGGCCCTTCCGCAGGGGTGGTAGGGGTAGGGCAGGAGCAACAGGCTTGAGCCAAAGTGGGAAGTTGCAGAAGGTGCGTTCAATTACTTTAAAGGATGCACCAGACTTGGTTGAGTGGCTCGCTCAGCCTTACTCTTCTGCACCCTCCTCATCCTCTCGATCTGCACCCTCTTCTTCACTCTCTGCTATGTGCACCCCCAAAGACACTACCACCAACAACACGACCACCACCACCACCACCACATACCTTCCGCTTGAGTCACTGGAATTATTTTCCGATCCATATCAAGAGGACATTTCTGATGCGCAGCCACTCTTGGTATTGGATCAGGAAGAGGAGGTAGCAACAAGCGCTACTCAGCAGTCTGACGCCAGTACCCAGATCAGCCCAAGGAGGAGGTTGGTCCCCGGTGTTGCTGCCTACTCCGAGATCTCTACTTATAGCGGTGGGGAAGGTGACGTTGATGATGACGTGTCTAGTGATGTCACGTGGGTGCCCACAAGAGAGGAAGAGGAGGGGAGTTCAGAGGGAGATATGGACCAGCAGATAGGGAGGAGAAGCAGCAATGACTTACATTGCACAGCAGGGACAAAGCAGACTGCAAATGTATCAGGAGCGAGTCATCGACCATGTACGGTCACATCTGGCGCTCCCAGGACACCGGCACATGGCTCCGCAGTGTGGGCTTTTTTTAACGTGTCCGCTGCTGACAATAGCGTTGCCATCTGCAATCTTTGCAGTCAACGCGTTAGTCGCGGTAAGCCCAATACTCACCTAGGGACGACCGCCTTAAGAAGGCACATGAGCAGCCATCACCGAGCCCAGTGGGAGCAACGGAACACACAAAGCCACACTGCAGGCTCTCACCGTCCAGCCTCGTCTTCTACTTCTCCTTCTCCTCTCTCCTCACAATTGTCCTCCACTCCACCTTCCATCACGCCAAGCTCACATTTTTCTGCAAAAAGGCAGGCTTCCGTGGGCCTAATGTTTGAGCGTAAAAAAATGATGATGCCGGATAACCCTCTTGCCCAACGGTTGGCGGCTGGCTTGTCAGAACTCATAGCCCGCCAACTACTGCCATATAAACTGGTGGACTCGGAGGCCTTTCGCAAATTTGTGGCCATTGGAACACCACAATGGAAGGTCCCAGGAAGGAAGTATTTCTCAGAGAAGGGCATCCCAGAGCTATATGGCCATGTTCAGCGGCAAGTGAATGTATCTCTGGCACACAGTGTCGGTGCCAAGATACATCTGACCACAGACACGTGGTCTAGCAAACACGGGCAGGGAAGGTATATCAGTTTTACTGCCCACTGGGTGAACCTTCTGACGGCCGTCAAGCATGTAACCCGTGGCACCCGTGTAGATTTGGTTTTACCGCCACGGATTGCATGCAGGCCTGACTCTTCTTCTCCTCCTCCTACTCCATCCTCCTCCCTCTCCTCCTCAGCTGCCTCCTCCTTTTCCGCTGCTAGCGTCTCTTCCACTGCACCGCCCAAGCTCCCCAGAACCTATTCCACATGCCAGGTGAGACGTTGCCATGCCGTGCTGCGTCTGTTGTGCCTGGAAGCAAAGAGCCACACTGGCCCGGCACTCCTTTCAGCTTTGCGTTCACAGGCAGATGAGTGGCTAACACCGCTCAATTTGACAGTTGGTAAAGTGGTGTGTGACAACGGTGCCAATCTGCTTAGCGCATTGAAACAGGGCAAAATCACGCACGTGCCGTGCATGGCACACGTCTTAAACTTGGTCGTGCAGCGATTCCTTGTCAAATACCCTGGGGTCCAGGACATCTTGCGGCAGGCAAGGAAAATCTCGGCCCATTTCAGAAGATCTTACACGGCCATGGCTCGCCTTGCTGACATTCAGCGGCGACACCATCTGCCGGTCAGACGTCTTATTTGCGATTGCCCGACGCGATGGAACTCAACCTTCTATATGCTTGATAGGCTGCTCCAGCAGAAACGTGCAGTTAACGTCTACCTGTATGAACTCTGCGAAAGAAACGGTTCTGGGGAGCTGGGTTTTTTTTCACCGCGCCAGTGGCTGCTCATGCGCGACACATGCAGACTTCTGCGGCCATTTGAGGAGATCACCAAACTGGTCAGTCGCAGCCATGGCGCCATCAGTGACATGGTACCTTATGCCTTCTTTCTGGAGCGTGCATTGCGTCGTGTCATTGATCAGGCTGTGGAGGAGCAGGAGCGGGAAGATGAGGAAGTCGCAATGCTGGATGAATTCCCAGGGGGGGCTACTCTATCTGAGACAAGTCAACAACAGGAGTCTGATGAGGAGTCAGAGGAGGATGGTGCCGGGGCGGATGAGCAGGAGCAAGAAGAGCATGCTTTAAACCTTTCTGGGATCCCTGTTGTGCGAGGATGGGGAGAGGAGAATGAAGAGGACGACATTATCCTGGATGATGAGCAGGAGCCAGGCCACCACACCGCTTCCACTTTAGTGCAAATGGGGGCCTTCATGCTCCAGTGTTTTAATAGGGACCCCCGTATAAAAAGCATGAGGGTCAAGGACCAGTACTGGGTGGCAACGTACTTAGACCCCCGGTACAAACACAAAATGGCGGAAATGTTACCGCCGTCGCAGAGGGCTGTCAGAATGCAGCACTTCCAGGCCTTGCTTCGAGAAATGCTGCATTCTGCTTTTGCGTGCGCTGGCAGAGGAGCAATTCCCACTCCCAGAGAAGGATTTGTGGGTACCAATCCAACAGCGCCTGCAAGAAGAGGCCGGTTTGAAGATGTGTTGGTGACTTCGGATATGAGGTCATTCTTTCAGCCGACCCATCGACAGGTGTCATCCGGATCCAGCATCAGGGAACGCCTAGACCGTCAGGTGTCCGACTACATTGGGTTAACGGCCGATGTGGACGCTCTGAGGAGTGATGAACCCCTAGACTACTGGGTGGGCAGGCTTGACCTCTGGCCAGAGCTTGCCCAATTTGCAATCGAACTGTTGGCTTGCCCCTCATCCAGTGTCCTGTCCGAAAGGACGTTCAGCGCAGCAGGGGGGATTGTGACCGATAAGCGTACTCGCCTAGCTCACCACAGTGTTAACTACCTCACATTTCTAAAAATGAATGAGGCATGGATCTCGGAGGAATTCAACACATGTGACCAGTAGACCATGTATATGTCTATAAACTATTTTTTTAATCAAGCACACAGACCTTCTTAATTCATTTGGCTCACTTCCTTGACCCAAAAAAGCACACCGTACTATATGCCCCTACCCTCCTCTTTGAAGAGGTTGAGCGGTGTCATATTTCTACTGGGGCTGCTTATGATATCCCTGTGCTGTGCTGACTTCCTCCTGGGGGTTCTTATTATGAAGGGATCACACTATCCCTGTGCTGTGCTGACTTCCTCCTGGGGGTTCTTATTATGAGGGGATCACACCATCCCTGTGCTGTGCTGACTTCCTCCTGGGGCTGCTTACGGTGCTGCTGTCAGTGCTGTATGTCACGGTGCTGCTGTCAGCGCTGTATGTCACGGTGCTGCTGTCAGCGCTGTATGTCACGGTGCTGCTGTCAGCGCTGTATGTCACGGTGCTGCTGTCAGCGCTGTATGTCACGGTGCTGCTGTCAGCGCTGTATGTCACGGTGCTGCTGTCAGCGCTGTATGTCACGGTGCTGCTGTCAGCGCTGTATGTCACGGTGCTGCTGTCAGCGCTGTATGTCACGGTGCTGCTGTCAGCGCTGTATGTCACGGTGCTGCTGTCAGCGCTGTATGTCACGGTGCTGCTGTCAGTGCTCTGTATTACGGTGCTGCTGTCAGATGCCTCTATCACGGTGCATGTGTCATTCCGGTATGTCACGCTGCTGGTGATCATCTCCTGCACCCTCTTCTTTGCCTACCCTGGTCCCTGACCTTCCCTCTCCTCCATTGCCTTCATTAGCTCCATAGTCCTGAATTGTTAGAACAATTTCCCAAATAAAATAAAAATGCTTGTAGTTATCGATCCCAAATTCACCTCATACATGTATTATGTCATTGTCCAGATGGTGGGACTACGTTTTACCCCCTAATAATTACCACGTGGCCGCAAATTCGACATGAAGGTTTGCAAAGTTCGCCTCCCATTGAAGTCAATGGGGCCCGCGGCGAACGTTCGGTTTCGCGAACGTTTGGGTCCGTTCGCATTTCGCGTTCGCGAAACGTCCCGTCGGAAGTTCGTCCATCACTACTCTTAAATAATTAACCATTGACACCATTGATCTTTTTAGCTATATGGGAGAGGGGATTCTTGCCACTGACCTCAAATGTATGAAGCATTTTTCCCACTGACCTTCATGCTAATATACCATGAGCTGCATATATACTGTAGTAATTATTAGCTGGGGTTCCATGAGACTGGAAAGTTATTTTAAGGGTTCCTCAATGTAAACTCTTGGCGCCGAGCATATACAAATATGCGGCCCTAATGGATTGTGTTTTTTCCATGGAGCCGCATAGTTGTGTATCTGTCTTTGTGTTGGGAGCGCTCTGCATGTTACGCTTCAAGCACAGGGACCAGGGTCTCAATGACGGCCCCGTACTAACGTTTGGAAGCCGTAATTCCCAATTCCGGGTCACCTGATTGTTTTAATAGCCTCTGATTGGCTTTCATAGTGATCAGTCAGGGTTGCCAGCCTCAATAAAACCTGGGACAGTATGATAAAATCTGTGTTTTTTTTTTAAATCCCAAGATTATAGCTGCCCCGCCTCTCCAGTACCTTTTCAGTGTGTGCATGTGTATTCTGTGTGTGTATATTGTGTGTCTGTGTGTGTATACTGTGTTGCACCATAATCTATTGCCTGGGGGCCCCATAATCTTCTCCTATTGCCTGGGGTCCCCATAATCTTCTCCTATTGCCCAGGGGCCCCATAATCTCTTATTGCCCGGGGGCCCTATAATCTTCTCCTATTGCCCGAGGGCCCCATAATCTTCTCCTATTGCCCGGGGGCCCATAATCTCCTATTGCCTGGTGGCCCTAGGAGTTGTCAGTCTGCCCCTGCCGTCACCACTACATTTCCCTTGTTCCAGTATTTGAACGTCAAAGTAGTTAAATGGAGGACAATAGTACATCCATTTTTATAGATCCATGAATCATTCCTAATGTAGCTCTGTCCCCGTAGGGGCTTGCTGAGTGCCGACTTCATAGGCCTCTCTCTGGTTACCTGCAGCTGGTAGCTAACAGTTCCCACTTGGTTGCCAAGGATTTCCCACTTGGTTTTTAGGGGTTCCCGCTCGTTTTCTAGGAGTTCCTACTTGCCCCACCCTTATTCCTGCTTGCTCGTTGCTCAATGACCAGTCCAGGGTATTTATGTTTTTGTATTTCATTTTGGAACTTGGATGGGAGAAGGGATGAGTGGGATACTCCAACTGGAACTATTCACAATAGATAAGGACAACTCTAAATGCTGCGTACACACCATCGGAATTCCGGCCAGAAAAAGACCGATGAGAGCTTTTCATCGTAAAATGCGACCGTGTGTACGCTCCATCGGAATTTAGCTGTCCGAATTCCCGCCAGCCAAAAATTGATAGCATGTTCTCAATTTTCCCGACAGAAAAACTTTCTATTGGTAATTCCGATCGTGTGTATGCAATTCCGATACGCCAAAAATCACGCATGCTCGGATTCAACTACGAAATGGAAGATATTGGCTACATGCTATTGAACTTCCTTTTTCTAGTCCCGTCGTACGTGTTGTACGTCTCCGCGTTATAAATGATCGGAATTTGATGTGACCGTGTGTGGGCAAGACAGCTTGAGCGGAATTCCGTCAGAAAAACCATCAGAGCTTTTTCCGACGAGAATTCCGATCGTGTGTACGCGGCATAATTTGACCTCACCGGATTTTTATCAGAAGCGCTCACACTGCTTTAACCATACAGCCACATGTATGGAGGTTTTAAGTCTTCTTGCTCTCACTAGCAGCAGACTTGATGCCCTACATTCTCTTCAGGGCACTCTCTAGTATCCCCTTTAGTGACCCCCGTCCACTGACTCTTCTAGCTGAAGGGGGCGGCCATCACTCGAACAGGCACCAAAGACACAGATCTGTACTCACAGTAGGCAGAATCAGCTCCTTCTGTTGTGAAAATTTTATTATAGATTGTCATCTGTCTCCCTGTGTCTGATTTAATTGAGGAGCGCTCTAGCAGAGTGCACTTGGGTAGAATCGAGACCATAGGGAAAAAACGGTCAGTATGAAAACCTTCTCATGGAATTTGAGACGTGTTCTCTGTGTGTGTGGAGGTTTGTTGGTTTGTAGGTAGGGATGGCCGAACAGTTCACCCGGCGGTCGTTTTGCGGCGAATTTCGGCTGTTCGTGGTCCGCCAGTTCGGCGGACTATTGCCGTCGTTCGCCCGGCGGACTTCCGTGTTTTTACTGTGTAAAGGAACTTTGACCTGATGAAACATCCATCATGGGGTACAGGACAGCCAATTGAGACATGACAGCACATGGACACTTGGACATTCCCCTAACTTATGAATACACCTGATCCGGCGGCCATTTTACATTCTTTCTTCTGTCACTAAAGGGAAAGGTTGCTGTGTGGAGCAGGGAGAGATAAAACGCTAGCTATTTGGTACACAAAAGTTCTTTTCAGGACTGGTATAGGTGTTAGGTGTATATAGGTTTGCTGTGCTACTGTGTAGGGTGCTACAGTACATAGGGTTGAGTGAGGTACAGTCTGCCGCTCTGTAAGGACTGGTATCGGTCCACAATAGATAGGGTTGAGGTGCACCACTGCTGACCGCTGCCCTATACTGCAGCAGTCCTTCAGCAGTATAGGGACTGACGTACAGTCTGCTAATCAGTCACACACAACCTACTTGGTCCACAAAGGTCCTTATAAGGACTGGTAACTTGGTGTAGGGTGCTACAGTACATAGGGTTGAGTGAGGTACAGTCTGCTGTTCTGTAAGGACCGGTATCGGTCCACAATAGATAGGGTTGAGGTGCACCACTGCTGACCGCTGCCCTATACTGCAGCAGTCCTTCAGCAGTATAGGGACTGACGTACAGTCTGCTAATCAGTCACACACAACCTACTTGGTCCACAAAGGTCCTTATAAGGACTGGTAACTTGGTGTAGGGTGCTACAGTACATAGGGTTGAGTGAGGTACAGTCTGCTGTTCTGTAAGGACCGGTATCGGTCCACAATAGATAGGGTTGAGGTGCACCGCTGCCCTATACTGCAGCAGTCCTTCAGCAGTATAGGGACTGACGTACAGTCTGCTAATCAGTCACACACAACCTACTTGGTCCACAAAGGTCCTTATAAGGACTGGTAACTTGGTGTAGGGTGCTACAGTAGATAGGGTTGAGTGAGGTACAGTCTGCTGTTCTGTAAGGACCGGTATCGGTCCACAATAGATAGGGTTGAGGTGCACCACTGCTGACCGCTGCCCTATACTGCAGCAGTCCTTCAGCAGTATAGGGACTGACGTACAGTCTGCTAATCAGTCACACACAACCTACTTGGTCCACAAAGGTCCTTATAAGGACTGGTAACTTGGTGTAGGGTGCTACAGTACATAGGGTTGAGTGAGGTACAGTCTGCTGTTCTGTAAGGACCGGTATCGGTCCACAATAGATAGGGTTGAGGTGCACCACTGCTGACCGCTGCCCTATACTGCAGCAGTCCTTCAGCAGTATAGGGACTGACGTACAGTCTGCTAATCAGTCACACACAACCTACTTGGTCCACAAAGGTCCTTATAAGGACTGGTAACTTGGTGTAGGGTGCTACAGTACATAGGGTTGAGTAAGGTACAGTCTGCTGTTCTGTAAGGACCGGTATCGGTCCACAATAGATAGGGTTGAGGTGCACCACTGCTGACCGCTGCCCTATACTGCAGCAGTCCTTCAGCAATATAGGGACTGACGTACAGTCTGCTAATCAGTCACACACAACCTACTTGGTCCACAAAGGTCCTTATAAGGACTGGTAACTTGGTGTAGGGTGCTACAGTACATAGGGTTGAGTGAGGTACAGTCTGCTGTTCTGTAAGGACCGGTATCGGTCCACCATACATAAGGTTGATGTGCACCACTGCTGACCGCTGCCCTATACTGCAGCAGTCCTTCAGCAGTATAGGGACTGACGTACAGTCTGCTAATCAGTCACACACAACCTACTTGGTCCACAAAGGTCCTTATAAGGACTGGTAACTTGGTGTAGGGTGCTACAGTACATAGGGTTGAGTGAGGTACAGTCTGCTGTTCTGTAAGGACCGGTATCGGTCCACAATAGATAGTGTTGAGGTGCACCACTGCTGACCGCTGCCCTATACTGCAGCAGTCCTTCAGTAGTATAGGGACTGACGTACAGTCTGCTAATCAGTCACACACAACCTACTTGGTCCACAAAGGTCCTTTAAGGACTGGTAACTTGGTGTAGGGTGCTACAGTACATAGGGTTGAGGGAGGTACAGTCTGAGTTCTGTAAGGACTGGTATCGGTCCACAATACATAGGGTTGAGGTGCACTACTGCTGACCGCTGCCCTATACTGTAGCAGTCCTTCATCGGTATAGGGACTAAGAGTTTTGTCACAGGGTAATTTAAAAAATGACAGGCAGAGGAAGAGGCAGGCCCTTCCGCAGGGGTGGTAGGGGTAGGGCAGGAGCAACAGCCTTGAGCCAAAGTGGGAAGTTGCAGAAGGTGCGTTTAATTACTTTAAAGGACGCACCAGACTTGGTTGAGTGGCTCACTCAGCCTTACTCTTCTGCACCCTCCTCATTCTCTCGATCTGCACCCTCTTCTTCACTCTCTGCTATGTGCACCCCCAAAGACACTACCACCAACAACACCACCACCACCACCACATACCTTCCGCTTGAGTCACAGGAATTATTTTCCGATCCATATCAAGAGGACATTTCTGATGCGCAGCCACTCTTGGTATTGGATCAGGAAGAGGAGGTAGCAACAACCGCTACTCAGCAGTCTGACGACAGTACCCAGATCAGCCCAAGGAGGAGGTTGGTCCCCGGTGTTGCTGCCTACTCCGAGATATCTACTTATAGCGGTGGGGAAGGTGACGTTGATGATGACGTGTCTAGTGATGTCACGTAGGTGCCCACAAGAGAGGAAGAGGAAGGGAGTTCAGAGGGAGATATGGACCAGCAGATAGGGAGGAGAAGCAGGAATAACTTACATTGCACAGGAGGGACAAAGCAGACTGCAAATGTATCAGGAGCGAGTCATCAACCATGTACGGTCACATCTGGCGCTCACAGGACACCGGCACATGGCTCCGCAGTGTGGGCTTTTTTAACGTGTCCGCTGCTGACAATAGCGTTGCCATCTGCAATCTTTGCAGTCAACGCATTAGTCGCGGTAAGCCCAACACTCGCCTATAGATGACCGCCTTAAGAAGGCACATGGGCAGCCATCACCAAGCCGAGTGGAAGCAACGGAACACACAAAGCCACACTGCAGGCTCTCACCGTCCAGCCTCGTCTTCTACTTCTCCTTCTCCTCTCTCCTCACAATTGTCCTCCACTCCACCTTCCATCACGCCAAGCTCACATTTTTCTGCAATATGGCAATCTTCCGTGGGCCTAATGTTCGAGCGTCAAAAAATGATGACGCCGGATAACCCTCTTGCCCAACGATTGACGGCTGGCTTGTCAGAACTCATAGCTCGCCAACTACTGCCATATAAACTGGTGGACTCGTAGGCCTTTGGCAAATTTGTGGCAATTGGAACACCACAATGGAAGGTCCCAGGAAGGAAGTATTTCTCAGAGAAGGGCATCCCAGAGCTATATGGCCATGTTCAGCGGCAAGTGAATGTATCTCTGGCACACAGTGTCGGTGCCAAGATACATCTGACCACAGACACGTGGTCTAGCAAACACGGGAAGGGAAAGTATATCACTTTTACTGCCCACTGGGTGAACCTTCTGACGGCCGTCAAGCATGTAACCCGTGGCACCCGTGTAGATTTGGTTTTACCGCCACGGATTGCATGCAGGCCTGACTCTTCTTCTCCTCCTCCTCCTACTCCATCCTCCTCCCTCTCCTCCTCAGCTGCCTCCTCCTTTTCCGCTGCTAGCGTCTCTTCCGCTGCACCACCCAAGCTCCCCAGAACCTATTCCACATGCCAGGTGAGACGTTGCCATGCCGTGCTGCGTCTGTTGTGCCTGGAAGTCAAGAGCCACACTGGCCCGGCACTCCTTTCAGCTTTGCGTTCACAGGCAGATCAGTGGCTAACACCGCTCAATTTGACAGTTGGTAAAGTGGTGTGTGACAACGGTGCCAATCTGCTTAGCGCATTGAAACAGGGCAAAATCACGCACGTGCCATGCATGGCACACGTCTTAAACTTGGTCGTGCAGCGATTCGTTGTCAAATACCCTGGGGTCCAGGACATCTTGCGGCAGGCAAGGAAAATCTCAGCCCATTTCAGAAGATCTTACACGGCCATGGCTCGCCTTGCTGACATTCAGCGGCGACACAATCTGCCGGTCAGACGTCTTATTTGCGATTGCCCGACGCGATGGAACTCAACCTTCCATATGCTTGATAGGCTGCTCCAGAAGAAACGTGCAGTTAACGTCTACCTGTATGAACTCTGCGGCAGAAACGGTTCTGGGGAGCTGGGGGTTTTTTCACCGCGCCAGTGGCTGCTCATGCGCGACGCATGCAGACTTCTGCGGCCATTTGAGGAGATCACCAAACTGGTCAGTCGCAGCCATGGCGCCATCAGTGACATGGTACCTTATGCCTTCTTTATGGAGCGTGCATTGCGTCGTGTCATTGATCAAGCTGTGGAGGAGCAGGAGCGAGAAGATGAGGAAGTCGCAATGCTGGATGAATTCCCAGGGGGGGCTACTCTATCTGAGACAAGTCAACAACAGGAGTCTGAAGAGGAGTCAGAGGAGGATGGTGCCGGGGCGGATGAGGAGGAGCAAGAAGAGCATGCTTTAAACCTTTCTGGGATCCCTGTTGTGCGTGGACGGGGAGAGGAGAATGAAGAGGACGACATTATCCTGGATGATGAGCAGGAGCCAGGCCACCACACCGCTTCCACTTGCAAATGGGGACCTTCATGCTCTAGTGTTTTAATAGGGACCCCCGTATAAAAAGCATAAGGGTCAAGGACCAGTACTGGGTGGCAACGTACTTAGACCCCCGGTACAAACACAAAATGGTGGAAATGTTACCGCCGTCGCAGAGGGCTGTCAGAATGCAGCACTTCCAGGCCTTGCTTTGAGAAATGCTGCATTCTGCTTTTGCGTGCGCTGGCAGAGGAGCAATTCCCACTCCCAGAGAAGGAGTTGCGGGTACCAATCCAACAGCGCCTGCAAGAAGAGGCCGGTTTGAAGATGTGTTGGTGACTTCGGATATGAGGTCATTCTTTCAGCCGACCCATCGACAGGTGTCATCCGGATCCAGCATTAGGGGACGCCTAGACCATCAGGTGTCCGACTACATCGGGTTAACGGTCGAGGTGGACGCTCTGAGGAGTGATGAACCCCTGGACTACTGGGTGGGCAGGCTTGACCTCTGGCCAGAGCTTGCCCAATTTGCAATCGAACTGTTGGCTTGCCCCTCATCCAGTGTCCTGTCCGAAAGGACGTTCAGCGCAGCAGGGGGGATCGTGACCGATAAGCGTACTCGCCTAGCTCACGACAGTGTTAACTACCTCACATTTATAAAAATGAATGAGGCATGGATCTCGGAGGAATTCAACACATGTGATCAGTAGACCATGTATATGTCTATAAACAATTTTTTTAATCAAGCACACAGACCTTCTTTCTTCATTTGGCTCACTTCCTTGTCCCAAAAAAGCACACCGTACTATATGCCCCTACCCTCCTCTTTGAAGAGGTTGAGCGGTGTCATATTTCTACTGGGGCTGCTTATGAGGGGATCACACCATCCCTGTGCTGTGCTGATTTCCTCCTGGGGGTTCTTATTATGAGGGGATCACACCATCCCTGTGCTGTGCTGACTTCCTCCTGGGGGTTCTTATTATGAGGGGATCACACCATCCCTGTGCTGTGCTGACTTCCTCCTGGGGTTTCTTATTATGAGGGGATCACACCATCCCTGTGCTGTGCTGACTTCCTCCTGGGGGTTCTTATTATGAAGGGATCACACCATCCCTGTCCTGTGCTGATTTACTCCTGGGTCTGCTTATTATGAGGAGATCACACCATCCCTGTGCTGTGCTGACTTCCTCCTGGGGGTTCTTATTATGAGGGGATCACACCATCCCTGTGCTGTGCTGATTTTCTCCTGGGCCTGCTTATTATGAGGGAATCACACCATCCCTGTGCTGTGCTGACTTCCTTCTGGGGGTTCTTATTATGAGGGGATCACACCATCCCTGTGCTGTGCTGATTTTCTCCTGGGCCTGCTTATTATGAGGGGATCACACCATCCCTGTGCTGTGCTGATTTTCTCCTGGGCCTGCTTATTATGAGGGGATCACACCATCCCTGTGCTATGCTGATTTTCTCCTGGGCCTACTTTTTATGAGGGGATCACACCATCCCTGTGCTGTGCTGATTTTCTCCTGGGCCTGCTTATTATGAGAGGATCACACCATCCCTGTGCTGTGCTGACTTCCTCCTGGGGGTTCTTATTATGAGGGGATCACACCATCCCTGTGCTGTGCTGATTTTCTCCTGGGCCTGCTTATTATGAGGGGATCACACCATCCCTGGCTGTGCTGATTTTCTCCTGGGCCTGCTTATTATGAGGGGATCACACCATCCCTGTGCTGTGCTGACTTCCTCCTGGGGGTTCTTATTATGAGGGGATCACACCATCCCTGTGCTGTGCTGATTTTCTCCTGGGCCTGCTTATTATGAGGGGATCACACCATCCCTGTGCTGTGCTGACTTCCTCCTGGGGGTTCTTATTATGAGGGGATCACACCATCCCTGTGCTGTGCTGATTTTCTCCTGGGCCTGCTTATTATGAGGGGATCACACCATCCCTGTGCTGTGCTGACTTCCTCCTGGGGCTGCTTACGGTGCTGCTGTCAGTGCTGTATATCATGGTGCTGGTGTGAGTGCTTAATGTCACGCTGCTGATGTCAGTGCTCTCTATCACGGTGCTGCTGTCAGTGCTGTATAGCACGGTGCGGGTGTGAGTGCTTAATGTCACGCTGCTGATGTCAGTGCTCTCTATCACGGTGCTGCTGTCAGTGCTGTATATCACGGTGCTGGTGTGAGTGCTTAATGTCACGCTGCTGATGTCAGTGCTCTCTATCACGGTGCTGCTGTCAGTGCTGTATATCACGGTGCTGATGTCAGTGTTATATGTCACGCTTCTGATGTCAGTGCTCTCTATCACGGTGCTGCTGTCAGTGCTGTATATCACAGTGCTGATGTCAGTGCTGTGTGTCACGCTTCTGATGTCAGTGCTCTCTATCACGGTGCTGCTGTCAGTGCTGTATATCACGCTGCTGATGTCAGTGCTTTATGTCACGCTGCTGATGTCAGTGCTCTCTATCACGGTGCTGCTGTCAGTGCTGTATATCACGGTGCTGGTGTGAGTGATTTATGTCACGCTGCTGATGTCAGTGCTCTCTATCACGGTGTTGCTGTCAATGCTGTATGTCACGGTGCTGGTGTTAATGCTTTATGTCATGCTGCTGATGTCAGTGCTCTCTATCACGGTGCTGTTGTCAGATGACTCTATCACGGTGCAGGTGTCATTGCTGTATGTCACGCTGCTGGTGATCATCTCCTGCACCCTCTTCTTTGCCTACCGTGGTCCCTGACCTTCCGTCTCCTCCATTGCCTTCATGCGCTCCACAGTCCTGAATTGTCACAACAATTTCCCATATAAAAAAAGAATGCTTGTAGTTGTCGATCCCAGATTCACCTCATACATGTGTTATGTCATTGGCCATGTGGTGGGACTATGTTTGCCCAGCTAATAATTATTTTGTGGCTGCAAATTTGACCTATAGGTTTGCGAAGTTCGCCTCCCATTGAAGTTAATGGGGCCGCCGCGAACGTTCCGGTTCGCAAACTATCAGCCACGTTCGCGGTTCGCGTTCACGAAACGTCCCGTCAGAAGTTCGTCCATCACTATTTGTAGGTATCAAGCACAATGCGCTGGGCTTCTTGCCTTCTAATGTCTATGCACATTAGAGAAGCGAAGTACGAGAGAAACATATTATATCTCTCTTCCAGACTTTGCTATCCCATTTTGGATACATGTCTGTTTTTATAAGAGGACATTGATATCTGCCTTGTCGTCGGTGTACTTGTACCGTATATTGACAACAGCAGTAGCAATGTCCCCTTAGCTTGTCTCAAGCGTGTAAGAACAAGTAGAATGATCTTACTAGATACTGTTTACTTTGAACAGTATTGAGTAGGCTCCATGCTGATTAAGACAAGGTGTGTGCACTCCTGTGAATGCCCTCCCCTTTACTGTTTGTCATTTCCTGTGATGTCATTTTGTATTCAGGAAGCGATTGGCTGTTGGGGCCGTGAGTTTCTGTGTTGTCATATCCTTATTTGGTCATATCCTGTGTTGAGTTCACATGCTGTTTGTGGCTTCCTGTTTGTGTGTGAATAAAAAGCCAGGGGTCTCCCTGCCGGGGAAGAGATGATGAAGGAACAATGGAGCTGAGATGGTGGTGATGTATGTTTACTGAGGGACAGGGGAGACATGCGTTATTTAGGGATGCATTCTACCATTATGGTGAAGGGGTGCGTGTTGGCGCAGGTGAGATTGGCTATATATAAACAATCTCTCCACCACACTTCCTAGTGTCTCCCTTCCAGTCAGCTCTGCAGGGCCTCTGGGTTCAGCCTCTCTCTCTCTAGGCCCATGAGTCGACCACCCAGGGCTGCACGGCCTCCTCCACGGAGGAGAGGGCAGCTGCCCCCTCCCCCTCCTTGACTCTGTTCACTGGCTCAAATAACTCTGAGCACATATATTCTGGCTTTATATACAGTATGCGAACATGCAATGCAGCACTTTCTCTCTGCCAATTGCCAGGGCTCTAACAAAGCCTGTGCACTCATCAGGTCCCCTCCCACTCTGCAATATGCCTCCCTATTGGACCAGTGGGGGACAGTCAGAACAAGCTGATCTGCACCTAAGTACAATGAGCAGACCTAACTAATAGATCCTGCTCCCTGGTAGGCAGAGAGCACTCTACATTTTACCTGACCATTTTACCTTCCTGATAAGCAGAAAGACCAAAATAGAAGGAACCCTGGTTGAGAAAGGCTTCCCTACACTATCCAGAACTTTTAAAAAATGGCTTTCCAAACACTGAACTCAGTTAAATAACTAAATATGACATTCTAGTTATAGCAAAAAAAAAACTATTTTCCTCTGAGCTCAGGATGTCATGGACCCGCCTCCTAGAAAAGACGTCATCACGCTAGTCTGGATCCAAAGTACTAATGCACTGAACGGTGCCTAGGCAAAAAAAATTACAAATGTAATAGTATGTGAAATGTAGCTTCCAAAAGTTGTCTTCTATGGATGATTCTTTAAAAATGTCTCTTAAGAGCTACAGATCTAAACTAACGAGAGCTCGGCAGCTGCGACTACAACTACCTATAGACGTATGCTGGATGAGACGGGTATATGATTGCCCAGCATCCTGTCCTAAGAGCTTCAGTTTCTTGCAAAATAAAGATGAAATTCTCCAAAGTAAATGGAGTGTGCAGCGTGATCCTGGACGGCTGATTGTGAACCTGTGTTTCTGGGAAGGCTCTGGTTCCGCTCAAGGTTACGCTTCAACGAGCCAAATATTATCAGATTAAATATTGAGCTTCTTAATTGAATATTGGAGATTTACAGGGTGTTTTTAGGTAAATCCTGGATGTCAAACTGAAGGCCCTATAATCTCTCCAAACACAAACTGAATTTTTATGGTTTTGTAACTGGCCCAAGAGGCCCAAGATAGAGAGGATGTAGGAGGTCTACGAGGATCTTCTGACACAGTAGATAAATAAAGCTTGTTCCTCTTTCTGGTGTCTACTTGGCAAGAGGTCCTTGTACTTGAAGAACTTTTACCCACAGGTTTTTTTTTATTAGGTTGAATCTAGGGCTTGAGGAGCAACGGGTCTGTGTCTTTTATAGAGACCATTGCTAAGGCATACAAGGACATAAAGTGCACTTCTCCATAGCTCCCCAAACCTGCCCAAAGGTTATCTTCTAAAATGCATTTATAGTTGTATTGCTGGGGCTCAGTCAGGCAGTCAGGCTTGGCCCTTTCCTGACCATCCATAATGGTACAATGACCTCCTTGTCCTCAATGGGCTGACAATCAAAGATGGGGGTCTCAAACTGGTGGCCTTCCAGCTGATGCGAAACTACAAGTCCCATGAGGCATTGCAAGACTGACAGTTGGCCCTTGTACACAGTCGGACATAACGACAACCAAATCCGTCGGATTTTGTCAGAAACTGGTGTTGCATACACATGGTTGGACAAAGTTGTCGGAAAATCCAATCATTTAGAACGTCATGATATTATTTTGTCACGACGGGACTATGTTCAGGCTAGTAGCCAATAGCTTTGGTCTAGGAATTTGATCTGAGCATGCGTGGCACTTTGTTCGATTGGAATTCTCTACAAACAATCGGACAAAGTCCGATCGGACCATGTTGTCGGAAAATTTTATAGCCCAGCTCTAAAACTTTGTTGGTCAGATATTCCCATGGAAACAGTCTGATGGAGCCCACACACGGTCGGATTATCCGACAACACGGTCTGATTGGACATTTTCTGTTGGAATGTCCGACCGTATGCACAAGGGCTTACAAGCATGACTCCCACAGGCAGAGGCATGGTGGGAGTTCTAGTTTCGCAACAGCTGGAGGGCCACCAGTTTAAGACCCCTGATCTAAGGTCCCTATCTCACATGCATATACACACATATTAAGGCCAGTTTAGAAAGGAGCAACCTACCAGCAGGTCTTTGTGGTGTGGAAGGAAACTGGAGTACCAGGAGGAAAACCACAAAAGCAAGCGGAGAACATGCAAACTCCTTGCAGGTAGTGTCCCAGTTATCTAAGACAAGGATTACTAAATAACGTTCCCAACTATAATGGTTTTAGCTAATTTTATTTAAATGTTCTTTATAAAACTTTTAAAGAAGTCACTGTTAGTTAACCTACCAGCATGTCTTTGGAGTGTACAAGGGAACTGGAATACCCAGAAGATTATGCAAACACAGGAATGATAAGTAGAATCAATGCAGGTAGTGTCCTATTTGGAACACTAGTACAAACTCTATTCAGGGAGTGTCCAAGTTGGGACACTAGTGCAAACTTCATTCAGGTAGTGTCCTAATTGGGACACTAGTGTAAATTCAAATCAAGTAGAGTCCTACTTGGTACATTAGTACATACGCCATGCAGGAAAAGTTCCAGTTGGGAAAACTGCCTCACACAACAGTTAGTATAGAATATTCCTAAAGGAAAAATATAATAGTTCCAGCTCCTTCCATTTAAATGTTTTAAAGTTTAAAGTAGTTAAAAGTTTAAAGTTAGTTAACCTACCAGCATTTCTCTGGAGTGTGCAAGGGAACTGGAGTACCTAGAGGAAAATCACACAAATACAGATA
Source organism: Lithobates pipiens (assembly GCF_037356315.1). Taxonomy (NCBI): domain Eukaryota; kingdom Metazoa; phylum Chordata; class Amphibia; order Anura; family Ranidae; genus Lithobates; species Lithobates pipiens. The sequence goes on along the minus strand of NW_027507718.1, from coordinate 529,794,598 downwards.
GAGCATGCAAACTCAATGCTGGTAGTGTCCCGGTTGGGACACTGGTGCAAATTCCATTCAAGTAATGTCCCAGTTGGGACACTAGGAGTGACGGCGGGGGCTAATAATTTCGGGGGATGTGGAAAACTAATGTCAGACACCCCCACCCTCGGGGAGATGGATGGGAAGGCCCTCGCGGGTGAAGGACAGCAGACGGGAAGGTAGCGATCGCCGCAAGCACCCACCCAACTTTAGATGGACTGGCCTTAGGCGGCAGGGGGAAGGAAAAGCCAGGCCTTCTCCTCCCAGCTGAACAGGAAGTCTGTCCTGGCTGAGACCCGATTGGCCAGGGAGTCCTAGCTCCCTAGGTAGTCTCAGGATCAGCTTACTGTTTGGCCGGGAGGAGAATCAGGAAGACTATAGCGAATATTAATTCGCTATTGTCACACAACTGGTTGGGCTTGGGGTGCAGTGCCCTGCGCCCCAGAGCCCATCCTTTTTTGAAGCTACATGCTTCTAAAAAAAAAAAAAAAAATTGGAATCCATGCATCCGGCGCCCTGCTTGTAGATTAGGAGCCGGACACATTGGATTAGGGGGGCTGCACCCCTGCGCTCCATATGGATGGGCTGCCACTGGGCACTAGTACAAACTCTGTACAGTTGAGACATTGCCTCACACAAGGATTACTATAGAATTTTCTAAAGGAAAACTATCATGGTTCTAGCTAATTTTATTAAAATTTTCTTTATAAAAAGTGTATACTACTTTTAAAGTAGTTGCTGTTACTTAACCTACCAGCATGTCTTTGGAGTGTGCAAGGGAACTGGAATACCCGGAAGAGAATCACACAAACACAGGAAGAACATGCAAACTCCATGCCGATAGTGTCCCAGTTGGGACACTTGTGCACATTTTATTCAAGTAGTGCCTTAGTTGGGACACTGGTGCAAACTCTGTGCAGGTAGTATCCCAGTAGGGACACCAGTGCATTCAGGTAGAGCTTCAGTAGCGACACTAGTGCAAATTCCATTCAAGTAGTGTCCCAGTTGGGACACTAGTACAAACGTCATGCAGGAAAAGTCCCAGTTGGGACATTGCCTCACACAAAGATCACTATAGAATGTTCCTAATGGAAAACTATAATGGCTCTAGCTCCTTTCATTTACATTTTCTTTATAAGGTTTAAAGTCTCTGTTAGTTAACCTACCAGCATTTCTTTGGAATGTGCAAGGGAAGGAATACTTAGAGGAAAAATTTCACAAATAGAGAATGCAAACTCCATGCTGGTAGTGTCCCAGTTGGGACACTAGTGCAAACTCTATACAGGTAGTGTCCCAGCTGGGAAACTGCATCAGACAAGAATTACTATAGAATATACCTAAAGAGAACAATAATAGTTTTAGCTCACTTCATTCTAATGTTCTTTATAAAGTTTAATGCCGTGTACACACGACCAGACTGAGGTCCGACAGACTTTCGACGGAGTTCTGACGGAGTTCTGACTGACTTTCCGAATGAACGGACTTGGCCACACACAATCACACCAAAGTCCGACGGATTCAAATGTGATGACGTACGACCAGACTAGAATAAGGAAGTTCATAGCCAGTAGCCAATAGCTGCCCTCGCATCGGTTTTTGTCCGTCGGACTAGCATACACACGAGCGGATTTCTCGGTAGGAACTGGGTCCGGCGGAGTTCTGGTGGAAAAATTTGAAAATGTTCCATTTCTAAAGTCTGTCAGACTTTTGCAAATCAAAAGTCCGCTGCAGCCCACACACGATCGAATAGTCTGCCGGAATTGTTCCGTCGGACCTTTGATGTTGAAAAGTCCGCTCGTGTGTATCCGGCATTAGAGTAATTGCTCCTGATTCAGTCTGTTAGCGTAAAGTCTCCTTGTTGTAGGAGTACAAGGGCCCCAGTTACGTGCCTTCAGGACTGCCAGCATCGGCATCTTGGAAGGAGAGCAGGAAAAATAGATAAATATGAATACAACACCAAAGAATCTAAATTTCAAAAGTATTTACTCCATCAAACCTATCAAAAACAAGATGTCAACACTTTTTAGGGTCCAGGCTTTACCCCCCCACCCCACCGCTTCATCAGGGCTCAAAATCATGTGTACGATTAAAGAAAGGAGGCATTCTACACCATCAGCTTGTAGGTAGAAGCAGTCTGTTCTCTCCACTGCAGGCGGTGCTCAGTGGCAGAGAAGAGGGGGTGGAAGTCAAGAGGACCATGGTTCCTCTATGGTTTCCTGGGTCACTTGGGCAGCGATCCGGTTGGATGCTGACAGCCCATGTGACTCTGGCGACCAGGGCAGGATTTAGGGTGGTGGGGGCCCCTGGGCTTGAGTCACTTTCGGGCCCTACCTTCTATACATACAGACATATTTATCGGCGTATAAAATGCGCGGGGCTATAAGAAATACCCCGAGTTTAGGAGGGAATTTTAAGGGAAAAAACTTTTAGGAGGGAAGTTTAAGGAAAAAACTTACATTTAAATGCCCATCAATGCAGCCTTATCAGTGTCCATCTGCAGCCTTATCAGTGTCCATCTGCAGCCCTGTCTGTGTCATTTGCAGCCTTGTCATTTACAGCCTTGTCATTTGCAGCCTTGTCATTGCAGTCTTGAAGTTTAAAAATGGCGCTGCCGAGATACAGAGTCCTGCGTATCTCGGCGGCTCTCGGGTCCTGTCACAGTCCCGAGCGGAGCCGAGAAGGGGATATTTATTATAATAAAAAGTAAAAAAATAAAAAACTGACACTTTTGTGCATGCCCACCGCAGGCCGTGGGAGCATGCCCACAGGTTCCACAAATTTAATGTTTGCTGGCGGCCCCCGTTCGTGAGACGGAGAGGCAGAACGAGGAGATGCCTATGTAAACAAGGCATTTACCTGCTCTGCCTAATGACATGACAGAGATCACCGCTCCCTGTTATCGGGAGCAGTGATCGCTGTCATGTAAGTGCTAGCCCATCCGCCCCTCAGTTAGAATCACTCCCTAGGACACACTTAACCCCTTGATCGCCAAACCAAAGTGTAGCGCTTAACAAAGTTATGAATAGTCTAGTTAGTGCATCATCATACAGTTTAACCAAAACACCTTAAGTGTGACAATTCTTGAAAACTTGCATAGAAATAAAAAATACAGTCCAAACGAATAAAAATAAATTAAAAGTCTCTATGTGAGGAGTTGATCCAGTCCAAACGTGAAATACAGGTCACCATCCACCTTCTTAAATGAGACTAGCATGCAGGCACCCTGTGATGTTCCCGTCACCTTTAGAATTAAAGGCTTACCGGATAGTATGGATCCAAACGAATCTATATTCGAAGGATCATACAAGCTTATGACTTAGAAGCCAAAATTTGCAGGTGTAGATTTTCAAGGAAGTATCAACTCAGACTCCTCATAAAGTTGTCCCAACTAGTTGTTAAATCCACATCAGTATACTCCAGCTCAAAATGTTGAACTCATACAAAGGAAAAATAAGGAGCCACAATAGTGTAAATCCGTTTAAGAGAAAAAAATTTAATAAAAAAGTAATGAACTCACATGTAACCAAAGAAATCAAGCGCTTAATCCATAAAAACAGTGCTACAGCAGTAGTCCCAAGAATTGTCACACTTAAGGTGTTTTGGTTAAACTGTATGATGATGCACTAACTAGACTATTCATAACTTTGTTAAGCGCTACACTTTGGTTTGGTATTTGTTTTATTATTCACTGTTTTATCCTTGTGATTGTGTTAGCAGCTTTCTTTCTTTTTTGGATAGCGCAGTGTCACAGGGAAAGTTTTTTGGTCTACCCCTTGATCGCCGCCTAGTGTTTAACCCCTTCCCTGCCAGTGTAATTTACACAGTAATAAGTGCATTTTTATAGCACTGATCTCTGTATAAATGAGAATGGTCCCAAAATAGTGTCAAAAGTGTCCGATGTGTCCGCCATAATGTCGCAGTCGTGATAAAAATCGCAGATCGCCGCCATTCCTAATAAAAAAAATTATAATAAAAAAATGCTATAAAACTATCCCCTATTTTGTAGACGCTATAACTTTTGCGCAAACCAATCAATATACGCTTATTGCGTTTTGTTTTTTTTTACAATATGTAGAATACATATCGGCCTAAACTGAGGAAATAATTTTTATATATATTTTTGGGGGATTATTGTTATAGTAAAAAGTAAAAAATATTGCTTATTTTTCAAAATTGTCGCTCTTTTTTTGTTTATAGCGCAAAAAATAAAAACCGCAGAGGTGATCAAATACCACCAAAGAAAGCTCTGTTTGTGGGGGGGGAAAAAAAAAGGACGTCAATTTTATTTGGGTACAACGTTGCACGACCGCGCGATTGTCAGTTAAAGTGACGCAGTGCCGAATCGCAAAAAAATGCTCTGGTCAGGAAGGGGGTAAATCCTTCCGGGGCTCAAGTGGTTAAAGGAGTGAGAGGACCTGGAATAGAAGACAACGGAAATGATTTTAAATAACGATGCCAACATTCCAAAACCATATAGGTAAGCCAGGGACAAGAAGAGCGTGATCTTCTATCTTTGATAGGGAGCCAGAGAGCAGCTTTAGGATTTCATGGAGAAGAACCTATTTCCAATGAAACTCATCCAGAATGAATCCCGAATATAACTGCCTTGTAATAATACTCAAAATCTGGCAAGGCTGCTCCTCCACAAACTTTTGATCGACAAAAGTGTTTTCCAATCAAATTGTGAAAAAAGGCTGTTCAGTTTAAAAAAAAAATGTTTTAGGTAGACTAATAAGTAAGGTTTGGAATAAATATAGATATTTTGGAAGAATATCCATCTTACATGGTTAGTAAGGTTGAATAAAGACACCAGTCCATCCAGTTCAACCTGAGTGAGTGTCTACAATTGTCCCTATCCCTGTACATTGCACACTCACATCAGTCCCTACCCTCAAGGAGCCCACAATCCAAGGTCCCCATTCATATACTAGGGCCAATTTTGGACAGAAGCCAATTAACCTACCTGCATGTCTTTGGAGTGTGGGAGGAAACCGGAGTACCCGGAGGAAACTCACACAGGCACAACATGCAAACTCCAGGCAGGTAGTGTTGTGGTTGGGATTTGAACCAGCGACCCTTCTTACTGCTAGGTGAGAGTGCTAACCACTACACCACTGTGCCGCCCATCTTGATGGAATTAATATGGCCAAACCATGATAAAGAAAGCTTCAACCATGATAACAGTTCAGCCTGAGTTCATAATAAAAGTGGAAGAAAATTTAGCTCATAAACGAGAGTAAAGTCTGTTGGAATTTTCACTCCTAAATATTCTACTGCTACTTCTTGCCAGTGGAAAGGAAATTTATGGACCTTGCTTTGTGCACTGGTGCGCAGTCATGTTGGAACAGGAAGGGGCCGTCCCCAAACTTTGGAGCATGAAATTGTCCGAAATGTCTTGGTATAATCCACCCTCCACCAAATGATTTGGACCAGTGCACTAAGCAAGGTCATAAAGACATGGATGAGCGAGTTTGGGGTGGAGGAACTTGACTGGTCTGCACAGATTCCAGACCTCAACCCGATAGAACGCCTTTGGGATGAATTAAAGCAGAGACGAGTCAGGCCTTCCGACATCACTGCCTGACCTCAAAAATGTGCTTCTAGAAGAATGGTCCAACATTCCCATAGACTCACTCCTAAACCTTGTGGACGGCCTTCTCAGAAGAGTTGAAGCTGTTATAGCTGCAAAGGGCGGAGCCAACTCAATATTGAACCCTACGGACTAAGACTGGGATGCCATTAAAGTTCATGTACGTGTAAAGGAAGGCGTCCGAATACTTTTGGTAATATAGTGTATATTGACGTTCCAATATAGTCTAATATACTATACAGTATTGATGCTACCCACCTAAGGCCCCTTGACACGATCGGTCCGCCGGTCTGTTTTTCAGGCGGATCTGATCCGGCCACCCATTGACTTCTATGGGAAGGCGGATGTCAGCGGATGTGCGTCCGCTGACATCCACCTACCATCCGATCCAACAAGGTCCGATAAAAACAGGCGGACGGTGATACGTTTGCCATCCGTCCAGCGGATTGGATGGGATTGGATGAAAACAGACAGGCGGGTCTATTTTCATCCGATCTCGCCATAGAGGAGAGTGGGGCTCTGATAGGTCCGTCTCTGCACAGTGAGAAGAGACGGACCTGTCATCCGCCTGCTCAGTTGAGATCAATGGAGCAATCCCCCCCCCCCCCCCCGCTGAGCTGGTGGAGTCCATCAAAACGGATCCGCTCCATGTGAAAGGGGCCTAAATCACTCTCTGGTCTCTTCACCACACACACACACACACACACACACACTGTGTTGGCAACATAAGTTCATCTTCATTAACCGCTTGCCGACCAGCCACCATCATTTTATTGGTAGGCACGATCCTGCTAGCCGTTGTAGCTATACGTCGGCTCGTGGGATCGGGATAGCAGGTGCGCGCATGCCACCGAGGCCCGCCAGCCACGAGCGATCGGGGACACGAGAGGCAGAACACAGAAGTGTGTGTAAACACACAAATCCCTGTTCTGCTCTGTGAGGAGTGACAGATTGTGTGTTCCTAAAAACTAGGAACCATGATCCGTCACTTCCTCTAGTCAGTCCCCTCCCCCTACAGTTAGGAACACATTGCAGGGAACACAGTTAACCCCTTGATCACCCCCTAGTGTTAATCCCTTCCCTGCCAGTGATATTTTTACAGTAATCAACGCATTGTTATAGCACTGATCACTGTATAAATGACAATGGTCCCAAAAATGTATCAAAAGTCTCAGATGTGTCCGCCATAATGTCGCAGTCTCAATAATAATCGCAGATCGCCGCCATTGCTAGTAAAAAAAATATAATAATAATAAACATACTATCAATCTATCCCCTATTTTGTAGACGCTATAACTTTTGCACACACCAATCAATATACGCTTATTGTGTTTTTTTACCAAAAATATGTAGAAGAATATATATAGGCCTAAACTGACAAAAAAATAGCTTTTTTGTTTTAAAAAAATAGGGATACTTATTATAGCAAAAGGTACAAAATTTTGTGTTTATTTATATAGTGCCAACAGTTTAGGTAGCGCTTTACGACTTGAGGGTAGACAGTACAAATACAATACACTGTAATACAGTAGGAATCAGAGGGCCCTGCTCCTTAGAGCTTAAAATCTAAGAGGGAAGGTCAAAAGATACAAATGGTAATAACTGTGGGGGATGTGCTGATTGAGAAGATAAATGTACAGTTGGTGGGGGCCAGATAGGCTTCTGTGAAGAGATGAGTTTTCAAGGATCGTCTGAAAGTGGATAAAGTAGGAGAAAATCGGACAGATTGGGGTAGAGCATTCCAGAGGATGGGAGAGGCTCTGGAGAAGTCCTATAGGCGAGCATGGGATGAGGTGACAAGGGAGTTTGAGAGCAGGAGGCCTTCGGGGGAGCGAAGAGAACAATTAGGTTGGTATTTTGAGACTAGGTTGGAGATCTAGCTGGGGGTCAGGCTGTGGATGGCTTTGTAAGTTATAGTTAGTATCCTGAATTTTGTTGGTTGAGTGGCAGCCAATGGAGTGGCAGCCAATGGAGGGATTGGCAGAGGGGTATAGCAGACGTTGAGTGGTTTCTGAAGTGGATGAGCCCGGCAGCAGCGTTCATGATGAACTGAAGTGAGGATAGCCCATTTAGAGGTAAGGGCGTTGCAGTGAGGAGGGAGTTGCAGTAGTCGAGGCGAGAGATGGCCATGGAGGGTATTAGAAGCTTTGTGGTGACATTGGTTAGGAAGGGGCGTATCTTGGAGATGTTGCGGAGGTTGAGGCGGCAAATTTTGGATAGCAAAAGGATGTGGGGCCAAAAGGTTAGTTCAGAGTCCAGGGTTACACCTAGGACCTTGGCGTGGGGGGACAAGTTGATAGTTGAGCCGTTGATATTGACAGAGAAATCAGGGAAAGTGGCACCTGAGGGAGGAAATATCATGAGCTCGGTTTTGGATAGATTGAGTTTGAGGAAGTGATGTGACATCCAGGCTGATATGTCTGATAGTATGTTGATGATGCGTGAGGAGACAGATGGAGAGAGCTGGGGGGGTGGAGAGATAGATTTGGGTGTCATCAGCGTAGAGATGATATTTAAAGCCATGGGAGCCAATCAACTGACCCAGGGGGGTGTTGTAGATTGAGAAAAGGAGAGGTTCAAGAGCAGAACATTGGGGGACCCCAACCGAGAAAGGAAGAGGAGAGGAAGAAGTATAGTTGTGGGATAGGTAGGAAGAGAACCAGCAAAGAGTACAGTCTCGGAGACCAAAGGAGTGGAGTTTATTGAGGTAGGGGGTGGTCCACTGTGTCAAAGGCAGCAGAAAGATCTAGGAGAAGTAGTACAGAATAGCATCTGCTGGTTTTAGCCATTAGTAGGTCATTTGAGAGTTTAAGGAGAGCAGTTTCCATGGAGTGTTGAGGGCAAAATCTGGACTGAAGGGGTTTAAGATGTTTATTAGTGGTCAGATGGTCGCTCAGTTGTAGACCAGTCTTTCAAGAAGTTTGGAGGAAAAGGCAAATAAGGAGATAGGACTTACATACTACTAACATCTTGTTCTCCAAGGTACCGAAACCACATGGGGATCCAGCCAACATAGTTTGTGAGAGCAGGGAGACTTAGTGGGTCTTTTAACAGGATTACAACTTAATTGATTCATTCATTGAAGCCTTATCACTATGTGTGCTTGAGACATTCATAATATAAGCTTCTAGTTATAAAAATATCCATTCTTACTGAAGTCAGCACTTATATTTCCACAAAATAAACCATGCTCTTTAGGAAAAGACACACTTTTTACTATTGCCACCAATAACTGTGGTACCATGCTGCACTTTGACTTCAAAGGTTTCCTTAGACTACATGAAGGTGCCCCTACCATGAAAAACCCAGTTCATTGTGTTTGCCTCACAAACCAAAAGTACATTGTCCTCCCCTTTTATGATGGGTAGATTCTATCAACCCCTATGACCAGTTTGTTTTGTATCTTCCTTTAAAGTGGTTGTAAACCCTTACAGACCACTTTTACCTACAGGTAAGCCTAGATTAAGGCTTACCTGTGGGTGCAAGAAATATCTCCTAAACCTACACGGTTTAGGAGATATTTGCAAAAGACAGGCACCAATGCCTACGGCGTTCACTTCAACATGAAAACACTTATATTTTGATAAACTAACCCCATGGCTCCCTCAATGTTGATGTTCCCCAAACTATGTGCCACTTCGTCATCATACAGGAAGCTTTGACACCGGCCAAGCCTCAGATGGTAGAAAGTCACTGCGTGCAAAGCACCAAGTTCCCGCTGAGCCTTGTTAATAAGCTAAACGGGAGTTAAGTATGAAAGATTTTCCACCTGGGTGCATTTTATGTGCCTTTAAAGTTTTACTATTGAAAATGTGTTCTTAGGATTTGGAAAATATATCGTTTGTCAAGCCTGGCCTCTTTTATAGAGCACTGGCACCCTCGCCCACTGCCTGTCAATGCAGAGAAGAATAATATCGTTAATAGCGCCCGAAAGAATCTCGCCCGCTTCCAATAACGTAGCGGGGGCCCATATTTTTACACCTGTTCCGCAAAAAAAAGTGAGACTTTGATAAATGGATCGTTGCTGCTAGTGCTGCCGGGCCGGCAAGCAGAAAAAAACTCAATTTGTTTCACTTGGCGGGCACGCTCGGCCTCTCTCCTTGTAACAAAAATATATAATTTGGGGCCCCAGCAGGCCGTCCTTGTTCCTTTCTTGTCAAACACACGCAGGTATGTTTAATCAGCGCGCTCAGATGGAGCTGCACAAAGTCGGCCCTGTGCGGAGAGTTCAATTTCCTGTTGTGTCTTAATCTGTAATTAAAGCATGCCATGGAATGAGATGCCAACAGGATGTCCCCTCCTTACCCTCCAGATGTTTCACAGAATCAGCAAACCGGCCAGGGCAGTAATAATTCAGCCATAAATCATGCTGTGTTTTTATGCATAATTTGGGTGTTTGTGCTGCTCCCCACAGGATGTGGCAGTGCACCCAGGGTGGGGCAAGAATGGTCCCTCTATGGGCAAAAGAATGAGCCACACTGAGCCGACTGTGAAGATGGTTGTGTCCAACTCCAGGCAGCCTCAAAGGTGCCCCTGTTAGGATCTGTTCATGCCAAAGCCGCCGTCAAGGTCACCTTCAATGGTCAGTTTTTCATTTAATTTCCAACTATTTTTTTTGCGGATGAATACAAGAATATTTATATATTTCCCACCATCTATTCACAAGCTTATAAGTTGATATGATCAATACTGAACCCTAGTTTGCTGCAGTCCAAGCCCATCTCTTTAAGGTATATTTGCCATATCGGCAATCTGGCACAACTCCTTGGCCTTAGCCAATTGTTTCCTCAAACCGATGTAGCACCGACAACTACATTCTAAAAAAGGAAGGGTTTTAAAAGACAAGTAGGTATGACCCATATTAAATCCTAGCTGAAGTCCAGGCTCATGTCTTTAAGGTGTGCTTTCAATATTAGAAATCTGGCACAACTTCTTGGCCTCGGCCATTGGTTTCCTTGAGCAGACGATGTCACCGCAAACCGCCTTGCAAAAAAGGAAGGGTTGTAAAAGACAAGAAGATATGACCCATATTGAACTCTAGTTTGCTGCAGTCCAAGCCCATCAATTTAAGGTATACTTGCCATATCAGCAATCTGACGCAACTCCTTGGCCTTAGCCATTGGTTTCTTTGAGCAGACAGTAGCACCACCAATCACCTTGCAAAAAAAGAAGGGCTGAAAAAGAGAAGTAGATATGACCCGTATTGAACCCTAGTTTGCTGCAGTCTAAGCCCTTGTACACACGGTCGGAGAATCTGTCGGAATGAGTCTTATCAGACCGTGTTGTCGGATAATCCGACTGTGTGTGGTATGCATCGGACTGATTCTGTCCGAATCTCCGTCCGACCAAATTTTCCAACATGTTGGAAATATTTCCCCACCAACTGGGCCGGACGGACCTAATCCGATCATGTGTAGAGCATTTTCATCGGACCAAGTGCCACGCATGCTCAGATCAAATTCCTACATCAAAGCTATTGGCTACTAGCCTGAATGTAGTCCCATCGTAACGAAATTACGTCATCACGTTCTGAAAGATCTGATTTTTCGCCAACTTGGCCCGACCGTGTGTATGCAACAGTTTCGGACACAATCTGTCCGACTAAATCCGATGGGCAAAATCCGACGGATTTGGTTGGCAAAATCTCCGACCGTGTGTACGTGGGCTTAGCCCATCTCGTTAGATTAAACTTGCCATATCAGTGATCTGGCACAACTCCTTGGCCTTTCAACATTGGTTTCCTCAAGCAGATGGTATCGCCGCTAACTGCCTTGCAAAAAAGAAAGGGTTATAAAAGACAAGAAGATATGACCCATATTAAACCCTAGTTTGCTGTAGTCTAAGCCCATCCCGTTAGGGTAACCTAACCTTGCCATATCAGCGATCTGGCACAACTCCTTGGCCTTGACCATTGGCTTCCTTGAGCAGATGGTATCGCCGCTAACTGCCTTGCAAAAAAGAAAGGGTTGTAAAAGCTATGACCCATATTGAACCCTAGTTTGCTGCAGTCCAAGCCCATCTCTTAAAGGTAAACTTGCCATATCAGCAATCTGGCACAACTCCTTGGTCTTAACCATCATTGGTTTCCTCAAGCAGGAGATAGCACCATCAGCCCCCTTGCAACAAAAGATAAGTTGTAAAAGACAAATAGATATGCCCCATATTGAACCCTAGTTTGCTGCAGTCCAAGCCCATCTCTTTAAGGTAAACTTGGCATATCAACAATCTGCCCCAACTCCTTGGCCATTGGTTTTCTCGAGCAGACGGTAGCACTGCCAACCACCTTGTGAAAAAGGAAGGGTTGTAAAAGACAAGTAGATATGACCCATATTGAATCCTAACTTGCTTCAGTTAAAACTCATCTCTTGAAGGTATACTTGCCGTATCAGCAATCTGACACAACTTCTTGGCCTTGACCATTGGTTTCTTTGAGCAGACAGTATCGCCACTAGTGCTTTTTTTCAGTGGGAACGCGGGGGAATGCAGTTCCGGCACCTCCAGCACTGAATGTATCTAATGGCAAGGGGTGCTAGAGTGTGCTGGAAGGTCTACTGATGCTGGCTGCTGGAAGACCTATTGTTGCTGGAGGGGATCTGTTTTTGTGTGGTGGCCTATTGTTGCTGGGGAGGTCTGTTGTTTCTGGTGGGGGATCTATTGTTGCTGGGGGAGGTTATGTTGCTGGGGGGATCAACTGCTGCTGGAAGGGATCTCCTGTTAAAGGAGGGGGTCTATTGTTTCTGGCCGCTGGAGAGTCTATTGATGCTGGCTGCTGGGAGATTTGGTCTTGCTGCCGGGGGGTCTATTGTTGCTGGGATGATATTTTGTTGCAGGGGTCCTATGTTGCTGGGGGTCTATTGTTGCTGTGGGGAGTATATTGTTGCTGGCTGCAGGAGATCTATTGTACTGCTTTTCTTGTTATCATTAAAAATGTTATTCTCTGAATGAGACGGTGCTAGGAGGTGGGTAAGGGGTGGAACCAATAGATGTTGCTCGGAGGGGGGTAGGGGACAGAGACAAGAAGTGACTCAGTAGGTGGGAGTTCCAGCACCTATTCCCTGAGGAAAAAAGCATTGATCACCGCTAACTGCCCTGCAAAAATAGAAGGGGTTGTAAAAGATTTGTAGAGTTCACCCATATTGATAAGTCCATCTCTTTAGTTTAGGGTATACTTGCCATATCAGCAATCTGGCACAACTTTGGCCTCAGCCATTAGTTTTCTCGAGCAGACGGTATCACCGCCAACTGCCATGCAAAAAAGGGACAGTTGCAACAAAACAAGTGAGGGAGAGCATGGGGGTGGCAATGCAAGGTCTGTATCTCTTTAGAAGTAGCTGACCCTCAGGGAGCATCTCATCAAAAAAAAAAAATGAAATAAAAAATTCCTATTGCAGAGAATTCCTCAAAATTTAATTAACCGCCTCAGCCCTGGAAGATTTTACCCCCTTCCTGACCAGAGCACTTTTTGTGATTCGGCACTGCGTCGTTTTAACTGACAATTGCGCGGTCGTGCGACGTTGCACCAAAACAAGATTGACGTCCTTTTTCCCCACAAATAGAGCTTTCTTTTGGTGGTATTTAATTACAGCTGGGAGTTTTATTTTTTGCTAAACAAACAAAAAAAGATGCAAAATAAAAAAAATAAAAAAATCATGTTTAATAGTTTTTTATAAAATTTTGCAAACAGGTCATTTTTCTCCTTCTCTGAAATGCGCTGATGAGGCGGCACTGGTGGGCACTGATGGGCGGCACTGGTGGGCACTAATAGGCACAGTTAAGGCGACACTAATAGGCACAGATAAGGTGGCACCGATAGGCACAGATAAGGCAGTACTGATGGGCACAGATAAAGCGGCACTGATAGGTGGCACGGATGGGTGGCACGGATGGGTGGCACTAAGGGGCACTGATAGGTACCACTGATAGATGGGACTGATGGGCACTGATAGGTGGCACTGATAGGTGGCTTTGATAGGTGGCTCTGCTGGGCACTGATGGGCGGCACTGATGGGCACTGATGGGCACTGGTAGATGACACTGATGGGCACGGATATGTGGCACTGTGGTAGAGCAATGTTGTTGAGGCAGATTGTGGGCACTGATAGGTGGCACTGTGGGCACTGATAGGTGGCACTGTGGGTACTGATGTATGGTACTGTGGGCACTGATGTATGGCACTGTGGGCACTGATGTATGGCACTGCTGGGTGGCACTGCTGGGTGGCATTTTATTAATGCTCTGGGGGTTACTGGCAGGGGGCAGGTGGGTACTGATACACTGGCCGTGATCGGGACTGATGTCCCGGTCACGGCCGCCGGTGATCGGCTTTTTTTTTCTCTCCTCGTGCTGACAGCGCGAGAAGGAAAAATAGCCGATTACCGGCTCTGTTTTGTCACATGATCAGCTTCACGTGGTAAGGGGTCGGGATCGACGCCTTGCTCGGATCGGTGATCAGGCAAATCTCATTGACTTGCCGATTACAGAGCGCGCCGCGCGCGCCCCTCAGGGGGCGCGCAGGCCGCTCGTGCACGGGACGACGTCAATAGACATCGTCCCGGCAAAGGAGGTCCGTGCTGTAGCCGTCATTCGGCTATAGCGCGGATCTCAAGAGGCTAGTGAGCACAAGTGATTAATCACATAAATTATATATATATATATATATATATATATATATATATATATATATATATATATATATATATATATATATATATATATACACATATATAAAAAATAAATAACAGTCCTAATCCAGTGACACTTAATTGATGTAAAGTGTGCAAAACTCCACCAACAGAAATCTTCCAAAAAAGTGATGGTATCTTCCAAATAGGCTGAATAATGCCTTCCCCGTAGATTTGAACAAATGACACCCAAAAGTGAATGGATATACAGTCTGCTTACCAGATCGGTTTGACTTCTTTACTTAATCAGATAGTAAAACGACGCTTGCGCAGGAAAATGCCTACTCCCATAAATATGGCATGGGGACAGGGGCGGACTGACCATTCGACCACTCGGGCACTGCCCAAGGGCCCCGGGCCACTAGGGGGTCCCGTCAGGGGTGCCAGCCTCAGTAAAACCAGGGACAGTATGTAAAAATCTGTATTTGTTTTTTTTTTACATCTGTCTGTGAAATGTCCCTTACCGACATCCTTTTAGTCTAAAAATCCAGAGATTATAGCTGCCCCACCTCTCCAGTACCTTCTCAGCCAATAGGAACATGTATGTGTATACCGCGTGTACATGTATGTGTATACTGTTTGATTGTATACTGTGTGTGTGTGTTTTTGTATACTGTGTGGCCCCCATGGTCTCTGATTGTGTGGGGGCCCCATAATCTCCTGTTGCTCGGGGGCCCCATGAGTTGTCACTCCGCCCCTGCATGGGGATGTAGAGAGACCTTCCTCCTCACAAGCTCAGGCAGGATGTAAAAAGAGAGCAAAAAACATCCATCGTATAATACCGTTTTATTGAGTAAAAAATATAAAAGATGTAGCTAATTGGCTCCTTATGCAGCGTACACACGATCGACCAAAGTCCGACAGACGATTCGATCATGTGTGGGCTCCAGCGGACTTTTTCTTCCCAAAAGTCGGACTCGGCTTTTAGCGGAAAATCCGTTCGTCTGTGTGCTAGTCCGACGGACTAAAGCCGACGCTAGGGCAGCTATTGGCTACTGGCTTCCTTATTCTACGTCATCACGTTTCAAATCCGTCTGACTTTTGGAGTGATCATGTGTGGCTAAGTCCGTTCGTTTTGAAAGTCCGGCGGACCTCAGCTGCAAAATCCGTCGGATTGTCCGCCGGATCAAGTCCCATCGCGTGTAGGCGGCATAACATTTAAAAGTGCCTATCCCGGCACTGGCTGCTGGCTAGTCAGATCAGGGCGGTGGATGGAGTGGCCCAGCATAGACCTCCGTGTATGGCGTGCTTTCCAGGCGGCCTTCACCGACAACCCGGGAAACCGGAAGTAGCATCATAAAAGGTCACCAGGTACCGGCCGACGTACGTTTCGTGATTTACGTCCTCAGGAAGCATAGTAGGAACAGACGATCTGTCTCTCCTCTCCTGTCAGAACAGGGATTTGTGTATTTACACACACAAATCCCCATTCTGGCTCTCATGCCCGCAATCTTGGGTGGCCGGCGGCGATCGCGCCCCCCCCCCCCCCCCCACTGAACCGACTCCCTGTCAATCAGGAAGCCTGGGTGTGTTACCCGTCACCTGATGGGCTGAAACGACAGGCGCTGTGATTGGATGCCAATCAGGAGAAGGGGAGGAGACGAATGGAGGACACAGCTTGCCGCTGCAAGGTCCCACAGCTCACCACTGTCACCTGCTGCCCCATCGAGATAGGGTAAGTCCCGGGCAGACGGCGAGTGGGCAGGGGTCACGGTGTTAACTTTTAATTGGGCACAGTGGTGGCATTTTATGGGCACAGTGGCAGTATTTGATGGGCACAGTGGCTGTATTTTATGGGCACAGTGGCTGCAATTGATGGGCACAGCGGCTGCATTTGATGGGCACACTGGCTGCATTTGATGGGCACAGTAGCTGCGGTTGATGGCACAATGGCTGAGTTTGATGAGCACAGTGGCTGAGTATGATGGGCACAGTGGCTGCATTTGATGGGGCACAGTGGCTGCGTTTAATGTCACAGTGAGGCTGCAATTGATGGGCACAGTGGCTGCATTTGATGGGCACAGTGACTGCATTTGATGGGCACAGTGGTTGCATTTGATGGGCAAAGTGGCTGCAATTGATGGGCAAAGTGGCTGCAATTGATGGCACAGTGGCTGCATTTAATGGGCACAGTGGCTGCATTTGATGGGCACAGTGACTGCATTTGATGGGCACAGTGGCTGCATTTGATGGACACAGTAGCTGCGTTTGATGGCACAGTGGCTGAGTTTGATGGGCAGAGTGGCTGCATTTGATGGGGCACAGTGGCTGCGTTTGATGGCACAGTGAGCCTGCAATTGATGTTTATTTTTCTGAATTGTTAAGTTTGTTTGAGCCCCCAAAAAAATTTTGAGCACCAGCCACCATTGCTGCCATCCTAGACCATGTCTTATGTTGACTATCCAAAAATATAGCCATTATGTTTAAGAATAAGGACACAAGGGGGAGGGGATGCTTATGAGATCACGGACATCATTGACCTAATATGGCTATATTTCTATATTGGGTCAAAGACGTCATTGGCATCCTTGCCTCTTTGTGTACCTGCAGATGTAGGGAATGCTTTGGCTGCAATTGATTGGGTGGGGGGAGTGACAGCTTTGCCCAATCAAGGCACAGTATAAGCTGGTTGTTAAGGAGCGGGGCCGGGAAGCCGGCTGCGGCGTCCTTAACAACCCATGAGTATCAGCTGTCAGTGGATTTCCCCGCTGACAGCTGAATAAAAAAAAGAACATTGCTGGTTAAAAAAACTATAGTCCATACCAGACCCTTATCCGAGCATACAGTCTGGCAGGTCAGGAAAGAGGGAGGATGAGAGAGCGCCCCCCCCCCAATGTTGAGGGCATGTGGCCTGGTATGAAGGTCTGGAATGGATTTTTTTTGGGGGGGGGGCCTGACGCCGTGTATATCTTTCTTTTCTTTTTCAATAGCTGGGTTCTGGCAATTGCAACCCACGAGTCAATTTAAATGCGATTTAACTATTTTTTTTCTTTAGAAATTTAATTTTCTGCTTCAGCATGTTCTATGCATGCTGCAGATGCGCCACTTTACAGACAGACTAAGAGGACCCCCCCAGGCGTTAAAAGAATGTTTCGTTTTCATTGTTGCACTTTAAGCATCATTAAAATCACTGCTCCTGAAAAAATGATCATTTACAAAAAAAAAATTGCATTGATACATATCCCCCAGGGCGGCACCCCCATACCCCTTTTCTGGAAAATTACTTGCATATAAGCCTTCAAAATGTGCACCTTTGATTTTGCCTGTTCAGCCCCCATAGACTTCAAAGGGGTTCGCCGTTCGGCCCAACTCTACTCATCACTACTTAGAAAAATTGGAAAAGAGAGACCAGAGATGGCAGAAGACAATAAAGAGCCAGTGAGAAGTGCAAAAGTCCTGGATCCATCGTAAGTGAATGGGCACTTTCACTTACGAATGGGCCCAAGGGTTAAGTGGTTAGTCCATCTAAAAGGATTCAGTTGAACCCTCTGATGGCTCCTTTTATCTCTCAGGGACCCTAACAGGTCTGCAGACCTGCCCTGTGTTGAGTTCCCGGGTCTGTACATCTGCTGTGCCTATTATGAGGGGTTCCCACCATCCCTGTGCTGAGTTCCCAGGTCTATACACCTGATGTGCCCATTATGAGGGATTCCCACCATCCCTGTGCTGAGTTCCCAGATCTGTACACCAGATGTGCCCATTATGAGGGGTTCCCACCATCCCTGTGCAGAGTTCCCGGGTCTGTACACCTGCTGTGCCCATTATGAGGGGTTCCCACCATCCCTGTGCTGAGTTCCCAGGTCTATACACCTGATGTGCCCATTATGAGGGGTTCCCCCCATCCCTGTGCTGAGTTCCCAGATCTGTACACCAGATGTGCCCATTATGAGGGGTTCCCACCATCCCTGTGCTGAGTTCCCAGGTCTATACACCTGATGTGCCCATTATGAGGGATTCCCACCATCCCTGTGCTGAGTTCCCAGATCTGTACACCTGATGTGCCCATTATGAGGGGTTCCCACCATCCCTGTGCTGAGTTCCCAGATCTGTAAACCTGCTGTGCCCATTATGAGGGGTTCCCACCATCCCTGTGCAGAGTTCCCGGGTCTGTACACCTGCTGTGCCCATTATGAGGGGTTCCCACCATCCCTGTGCTGAGTTCCCGGGTCTGTACACCTGCTGTGCCCATTATGAGGGGTTCCAGCCATCCCTGTGCTGAGTTCCCCGGTCTGTACACCTGCTGTGCCCATTATGAGGGATTCCCACCATCCCTGTGCTGAATTCCCGGGTCTGTACACCTGATGTGCCCATTATGAAGGATTCCCACCATCCCTGTGCAGAGTTCCCGGGTCTGTACACCTGATGTGCCCATTATGAGGGGTTCCAGCCATCCCTGTGCTGAGTTCCCAGGTCTGTACACCTGCTGTGCCCATTATGAGGGGTTCCCACCATCCCTGTGCTGAATTCCCGGGTCTGTACACCTGCTTTGACCAATATTTATTTATTACAGGTACTTTTATAGAGCAGTCAATATATAGTTACATAGCAGGTGAAGTCGAAAAAAGACCATCAAGTCCAACACAATTTCATCAAGTCCAAAAATATACACAGCTCTTTACATTTATATTGCACATTCCCATCAGACACTGCTCCCAAGGAGTTTTCAATCTAAGGCTCCCAACCCATATTTATACTAGAGCCAATTAACCTACAGCATGTCTTTTGAGTGTGGGAGGAAACCCACAAAGGCACAGGGAGAACATGCAAAATCCAGGCAGGCAAGTGCTGTGGTTGGGATAAAAACCAATGACCCTAGTGCTGCTAGGTGTAAGTGCTAACCACTTAGCCACCGTGCTGTCCATTATGAGAGATTTCCATCATTCCTGCTGTTATCAATAATATAACAGGAGGAACTGGACACACAAAGGTAGGAAGGGGCACCCAGATGGACAGGAACAGGTCTGGGAATTAAGACATGGAAATCTCGGCCTTGAAATGTCCAAGAGATATAAGGGGTCGATTTACAGTGCAAAATCAGGTGCAGCTCTGCATAGAAACCAATCAGCTTCCAATTTGTTTTTACGTCAAAGCTTAATTGAACAAGCTGACGTTAGAAGCTGATTGGCTACCATTGACAGCTGCACCAGATTTTGCACTCTCCAGATCTGGTAAATCAACCCCAATGTGTCAGTAGCTGACTCCGCCCACTGACTACTACATGGAACTAAAACATCACTTTTGGGTGAACTGACGTTTAAAGTCACAGTAAGCATTAGTAGATTACATGGAAGAAGCGCGATGACATCATCTGGCAATGTCAGTGGCTCAGGCAACAAAAAGGGAAAACATTGTTTTTTGTTCAAGAAAATTATTCACTCTCCTCCCCGCCAAGAGGAAAAAAAATAGAATGAAAGGGACTAAGTGTGCCATAAAACAAAACAAAAACAAATGATAAAAAAGAATGAAATGTTTATTACAACAATCAGTAAAAACATGAACATGTAAAAAAAATCAGGTGTGGATCCATATATATTATAATATTGAATGATATTGAAAAACATTACAATCTACAACATATTTTTTGCTTCTCTCCAATCACAATACAAAGCAGACATGCAGCATCCACATGTTTCGCTAATACGGCTTCATCAGGATCCACATGTTTCAATAATACGGCTTCATCAGGATCCACGACATCAAAAAGAAGCAAATGGCTGTATGTATTAAAGTACAATTAGAACCCAATATATCACAACACAATAAATCCATCATCTAAACATATTTTCATATTAACATAACATACACATTTTCCATATGTACTTAAAGGGGTTGTAAACCCTCCTGTTTTCAGTAAAAACATGAAAATGTTTAAAAAAAAAAACTCAGGTGTGGATCCATATATAAAATAATATTGAATGATATTGAAGAACATTACAATCTACAATATATTGTTTGCTTCTCTCCAATCACAATACAAAGCAGGCATGCAGGATCCACATGTTTTGCTAATACGGCTTCATCAGTATCCACATGTTTCGCTAATGCGGCTAATGCGGCTTGATCAGGATCCACGTCATCAAAAAGAAGCAAATGGCTGTATGTATTAAAGTACAATTAGAACCCAATATATCACAACACAATTAATACATCATATAAACATATTTTCATATTAACATAACATACACAATTTCCATATGTACTTAAAGAGGTTGTAAACCCTCCTGTTTTTTCACCTTAATGCACCTTAAAGGTGGAGCTTTGCTGAAAAAAAAGTGTTATTTCTATATATTGTGATGCCAGAATTTTATCAATGAAGATTTGCAATGTTGTTGAAAGGTCCAGTTTAAGGGGTGTATTTCTAAAAAAAAAAAAAAAAAAATGTAGAACTACATGTACATTTTGTGTTCTGTGTAAATGGGGGCAAAATGAGTGTTACTAAGCTATTTCTGAATGTTATTCTGAATACAGAATATGACATGAATCAAGAACATACTGTATTATGGCCACTAGATGGAGCTGGAGATCATGGTAAATAAGTATTCTTTTTTTTTATGCTCATTAGCACCATCTAGTGGCCATAATGTGGTATGTTCCTGATTCATTTTATTCTGTATGTAAGAAAAATATCCAATTTGGAGAAAAAATAGCCTGTTGACATTAGCTTTTGCCCCATTCACAAAGAACAAATGTACATGGA
Source organism: Lithobates pipiens (assembly GCF_037356315.1). Lineage (NCBI taxonomy): Eukaryota > Metazoa > Chordata > Amphibia > Anura > Ranidae > Lithobates > Lithobates pipiens. The sequence continues at coordinate 529,773,609 of NW_027507718.1, read as the reverse complement.
GGGTGAATAGCTCTGCAATTATTTTTAAATACACCCTTAAGTTTCCTTCCTAAATGTATTATCTTGTGCTTTCGTATTTAAGCTGACTTTTTTTTTCGGAGGCTGTAGAGACACCGTAGACTCCTCTGGCCTGTGAAGGGTTAAGCGAAAGGCTCCAGCAGACGATTCCTCTTCATAAGGGCCCCTCTCATCTGTAATAAGTGGTTTTTGGAGCTCTCTCGTGACTCACTGGCCCCGGCCAATATTAATGTTCCCATTCACTCCAGTTCTGAAGAAAAAGAAAAAGAAAAAAAAAATAATAATAAAATAACGACATCTGGATGAGATTTGGCACATTTTACTCCTCAGAAACGCGCCGCCAGAAATTTTTATTGCCAGAGAAAAACACCAAACTCGACATCGGCGGCTTCGGAGGGGCGAAAAAACAATGGAAAATGAAGTGGAATTGTTCCTTCTTGCTGATGGATTGATTTGGGGGGAATTGCGTAACGCGGCGGCAAAAAAAAAAAAAAAATTAATTGATGTTCGTTCCAGAACTGACACCGAATAAAGACAGAAAGAGGAAAAAATCCAAAAAATGAGTCGCAGATTATTACATTACAACAGAGTGGATGGTGGAAGGAGACGAGTGGGGCAATCGTAGAGTCTACATGATGAGTGGCGGTACGGGCGGAGGTTGGCTTTAAGACCGATCCTTGTCCGGCACTTTTTAAATCAGTATTTTTCGCTCGAAAACGACTTATAACCCCCCAAACATTATTATATATATATATATATATATATATATATATATATTTATTTATTTCATTTTTTTTTTTTTTTTTTTTGTTAGCAGAGACCCTAGGCAATTGTCTCTTTTAATAAAAAAAAAATTACAGTAAAAAAAAAAAAAATGGCTTGGAAGTTGGAAGTTTTTACTTCATGCGATATTTGCGCAATTGTTTTGGAAAAAATACACTTTAATGACTTTAAAAAAAAGAAAAAAACAATATATGCCCCAATTTTTCATTAACCACTTCAGCCCCGGAAGAATTTACCCCCCCACCCCCCCCCCCCCCCCCCCCCCCTGACCATAGCACCTTTTTTTGCGATTCTGCACCTCGTTGCTTTAACTGACAATTGTTGCGATCGCGCGACGTGGTTCCCAAACAAAATTGACGTCCTTTTCCCCCCCCCCCACAAATAGAGATTTATTTTGGTGGTATTTGATCACCCCTGCGGATTTTATTTTTTGCGCTATAAACAAAAAAAAAAGGGACAATTTTTGAAAAAAAAAAAACGCATAATTTTTTACATTTTGCTATAATAAATATCCCCCAAAAATATATTAAAAAAATATTTTTTTTTCCTCAGTTTAGGCCGATACGTATTCTTCTACATATTTTTGGTAAAAAAAAAAAAAAAATCGCAATAAGCGTTTATTGATTGGTTTGCGCAA